>NC_133470.1:56301514-56601514 GCF_048565385.1 Saimiri boliviensis
TTACAGATTCAATGCTATTCCCATCAAGCTACCAATGACCTTCTTCACAGAACTGGAAAAAAACACCTTAAACTTCATATGGAACCAAAAGAGAGCCCGCATAGCCAAGTCAATTCTAAGCAAAAAGAACAAAGAGGGAGGCATCACACTACCGGACTTCAAACTATACTACAAGGCTACAGTAATCAAAACAGCATGGTACTGGTATCAAAACAGAGATATAGACCAATGGAACAGAACAGAGGCCTCACAGGAAATACAACATACCCACAACCATCTGATCTTCGACAAACCTGACAAAAACAAGCAATGGGGAAAGGACTCCCTGTTTAATAAATGGTGTTGGGAAAACTGGCTAGTCATGTGCAGAAAGCAGAAACAGGACCCCTTCCTGACACCTTACACCAAAATTAACTCCAGATGGATTAAAGACTTAAACATCAGACCTAATACCATAAAAACCTTAGAAGAAAATCTAGGCAAAACCATTCAGGACATAGGTGTAGGCAAGGACTTCATGACCAAAACGCCAAAAGCAATGGCAACAAAAGCCAAAATAGACAAATGGGACCTAATCAAACTCCACAGCTTCTGCACGGCAAAAGAAACAGTCAGTAGAGTGAATCGGCAACCAACAGAATGGGAAAAAATTTTTGCAGTCTACCCATCTGACAAGGGGCTGATATCCAGAATTTACAAAGAACTAAAGCAGATCTACAAGAAAAAAACAAACAAGCCCATTCAAAAATGGGCAAAGGATATGAACAGATACTTTACAAAAGAAGACATACAGGAGGCCAACAAACATATGAAAAAATGCTCATCATCACTGGTCATCAGAGAAATGCAAATCAAAACCACATTGAGATACCATCTCACACCAGTTAGAATGGCGATCATTAAAAAATCGGGAAACAACAGATGCTGGAGAGGATGTGGAGAAATAGGAACACTTTTACACTGTTGGTGGGAATGTAAATTAATTCAACCATTGTGGAAGACAGTGTGGCGATTCCTCAAGGACCTAAAAATAGAAATCCCATTTGACCCAGCAATCCCATTACTGGGTATATATCCAAAGGATTATAAATCATTCTACTACAAGGACACGTGCACACGAATGTTCATTGCAGCACTGTTTACAATAGCAAAGACCTGGAACCAACCCAAATGCCTAACGATGCTAGACTGGATAGGGAAAATGTGGTACATATACACCATGGAATATTATGCAGCCATCAAAAACGATGAGTTCACGTCCTTTATAGGGACATGGATGAACCTGGAAACCATCATTCTCAGCAAACTGACACAAGAGCAGAAAATCAAACACCGTATATTCTCGCTCATAGGCGGGTGTTGAACAATGAGAACACATGGACACAGGGAGGGGAGCAATACACACTGGGGTCTGTTGGGGGAAATGGGGGAGGGGCGGGGGGTGGGGAGGTGGGAAGAGATAGCATGGGGAGAAATGACAGATACAGGTGAGGGGACGGAAGGCAGCAAAGCACACTGCCATGTGTGTACCTATGCAACAATCTTGCATGTTCATCACATGTACCCCAAAACCTAAAATGCAATAAAAAAAAAAAAGAAAAAAAAATAATGCCTTCCTCTCAGGTTGTTGTAAGAATTAATTTAAATAAAAATTTTCAGTGGGCCTGGTGGATCATGCTCATAATCCCAACACCTCAGGAGGCTGAAGTAGGCAGATTGCTTGAGCCCAAGAGTTCAAGACCAACCTTGGAAACATGATGAAACCCCATCTTCACAAGCAAATTTCAAAAAAATTGTTGGGCATGGTTGTGTGCACTTGTAGTCCTAGCTATCCAAGAGGCTAAAGTAGAAGGATCCCCTGGGCCTGGGGGCCGAGGCTGCAATGATTCATATTTAAGGCACTGCACTCCAGCTTGGGCAACACAGTGAGACCCTGCCTCTTAATAAATAAATAAATAAATAAATAAATAAATAAATAAATAAGAAAATGTCTAAAACGTTTGTAGCATGCCTCTAATAACAAAGTTTGTATTTGTAAATATTATGATCACCCAACACGGTTAGTAAATGTATTTGAGCCCAGATTAAGATCATGCTTTTAACAAGTGAGATTACACCATGAATCAAAAAGCTATATGAGTGAGTGTGGGTAGAATGAGGCCAGTAACTAGGAAGGCACAGATGACCTGTGTAATAGAGATAACAGGTCCAGGAGTGAGCAAAAGGGCAAAGAAACCTCCAATTTTTGCTTTTCATATCACAGTTTCTTGAATGATTTCTGGACAGAAAGAAAATGAAAGATTTGCATGGTTTTAGACCATACAGAGGTAACTCTTCCCTGCTATCAGTAGAATTGAGCTGTGTAATTTAGTTGTTGAATTTTTTCTATAAGAATTTTGTTTGGATGCTGCACCAGTGCTCATCTGGACTGTTCCAACATTGAAAAAATCAGGTTGGGGAGTAAAATACATGACTTTATACATATAAGACAAAGAGCCAGTTTAACTTTGATTTTTGTCTGAATAATATTTTGATGCTGTAAGCCAAAATCTTGACTTTACTTAAAGAAAAAACACTTGCTCAGAGCCCAACATTTATGAGTTATAATTTTGTCTCTCAATGAGCTTGATTTACTTCTGTTAAATGTCGTCTATAAAATGGGCATTAAAAGAACTAATTCAAAAGGCGGAGGAGGATGACAGAATATAAGCCTCCACCAATCGTCCCCCTGGCAAGGACAACAATTTAAAAACTAAACACACACACACACACACACACACGCACACACAAAATACCTTTTTAAGAACGAAAAACCAGGTGACACTCACAGTACCTGGTTTTAACTTCATATTGCTAAAAGAAGCAATGCAGAGATACAAAAAACAGTTCTGAATTGCTGACACCACCACCCCTACACTACACCCCCAAGAGTGGGAGCATGGAGTGGAGAACATCTCTGGGCACTGGAGGAGGGAGAGCACTGCAGTTGTGAGGCATTGATCTCAGTGCTGTCCTGTTAGTGCAGAAAGAAACACTGGGCCAAACTCAACTGATGCATACCCATGAAGGCAGCATTCAAAACAACTCTAACCAGAAGGGAATCACCACATATCCTGATTCAAAATCTGAGTTCCCACAAACCTCATAGCTAGGGATAAATTGCTCTGGGACTTCAAGTACACTTGAAAGGTAGTATAGGTCATAAATACTGCAACTCTTAGGCAAGCCCTAGTGTTGAAATGGGCCCAGAGAAAGTGGAGGGGGTGGGTACATGACCTACTGAGACTCCAGCTGAAGCGTCTAATGAAATGCTGGCATCGCTCCTACCATAAGCATAGGCTACACAGCTTGTAGCTCCAAAAGAGACCATATTTCCATTTGAGGAGAGGAGAGGAAAGAGTGGGGAGGACTCTGTCTTTTAACTTAGATATCAGTCAGCCACAGCAGGATAGGACACTTGAAAGGAAGAACCCAATCCTGGCAGCCTTTGTCAACTTCTAACAGAAGAACCCTTGGTCCCTGAATAACTAACAGTAATACTCAGGTACTAAGTCAAGGGCTTTGGATAATCCTTTGAGATGAACTGGTTCCAATGAGACACAGCACATTACCAGCTGTGGTGGCTATGTGGCAAAACTTTTTCTGCTTGTGAAAAGTGGAGGAAGAAGTAAAGGGGACTTTGCCTTACACCTTAAGTACCAGCATAGACACAGGGGTATAGTATCACGTAAGCTCTTGAGGTCCTTGATTCCAGGATGTGACTTTGAGATGACATTTGTAAACCTGCCATGGGCCAGAGGTGAGCCCAATTTCCTGATAGGTGAGTCCCAGGCCAGGCAGCATTCATGAAAAGCTGACATAAGAGACATTGAACTTTAAGGGAACAATGGTAATAGTCTAGCAGTACTCCATGTGGAATGTGGTGATATAGAGACTATGGTGTAAGGCTCCTCTGCATTTGAAAATGGGAGAGAAGAGTGAAAAAGACTACATCTTGTGGTTTGTGGACCAGATAGGCTGCAGTAAAGTAGAACACCAAGTAGATGTCTAGATTTCTAAGGTCTTTTACTCTAGTCTTTGACTACTGGAAGTCACCTTCGGACCCATCAAGGGACTGGAGAAAATCAATGCCCTGAAGGAAAAGATACAGGCTTCATTGAATTTGCCACCAGCAAATTGTAGAACCCCAGAGTTTTCAGCAAACATAGTCAGTAGCCAGCAGATTGTTACAGCAGACCTTGAGCAAGACGCAGGTGCTGTGTTGGCTTCAGTTCTTACCCAGTGCAGTCATAGTTGTGGTGGCTACAGAGGTGCTTGTGTCACTTCACCCACAAATTTAAGTGTCTCAGAACAGAGACAGAATCCATTTGGTTGAGAGAAAGTAAAAGAAGAAAACAAGAGTCTGCCTGGTTATCCAGAGAATTAAGGTGGTCTTGTCCAAGATCATTAAAGTGGTATCTTTATGAATTTTCAAAAACCACAGCCTTACTGGGCTCGGGGTCCCCCCTAAAGCAGATGCAGCTTAGATAGCAACATCTAAGTCTTTTGAAATATCTAGAAAACCTTCCAAAGAAGGATGGTTACAAAAAAGCACAGACAGTGGAGATGAAAATTAATATCTAATTCTTCAATGTGCAGACACTAATGAACATCTACTAGCATCTACAACATCAAAGAAAACATGACCTCATCAAGTGAACTAAATAAAGCACCAGGGATCAATCCTTGAGAAACAGAGATATGTGACCTTTCAGACAGATAATTCAAAATAGCCATGCTCAGAAAACAAACAGAAAACAAAAAACAACAAAAAAAGTAACACAGAGAAGAAATTCAGAATTATATCAAATAAATTTAACAAAGTGAAGGAGATAATTTTAAAAAATCAAGCAGAAATTCTCAAGATATAAATTGCAATTGACATACTGAAGAATGCATCATGATCCTTTAATGGCAGAAGGGATCAAGTAGAAGAAATAATTAATAAACTTGAACACAATTTATTTGAAAATACACAGTTAAGAGGAGACAGATAAATAAAATAATAAAAAGGAATGAAGCACACCTACAGGACCTGGAAAATAGCCTCAAAAGTGCAAATCTAAGAATAATTGGCCTTATAGAAGAGGTGGAGAAATTTATAAGGAGAGAAAGTTATTCAAAGGGATAATAACAGAGAAAGTTCCAAACCTAAAGGAAGATATCTATATCGAAGTATAACATGTGTTTAGAACACCAATTAGACTTACCCTTAAGGAATTTAAGAATCAAAGTCCCAAAGATCAAGGACAAAGAGATTTCTAAAAGCAGCAAAAGAAAAAAAAATAAATAAATAACATACAATGGAACTCTCATACATTTGGCAACAGACTTTTCTGTGGAAACCATACAGACCAGGAAAAAGTGGCATGAAATATTTAAAGTGGTGAAGAAAAAAAAATACTCTAGAATAGTACATCAGATGAAAGTATATTTCAAACATGAAGAAGAAACAAAAACTTTTCCAGACAATTACAAGTTTAGGGATTTTATCAACCCTAGACCTTTTCTACAAGAAATGCTAAAGGGAGTACTTCAATCAGAAGGAAAAGGAAATTAAACAGCCATAAGAAATCATTTGAAAGTGAAAAACTAACTGCCAGTAGTAGGGCCACAGAAAATCTCAAAATGTTATAATACTGTAACTTCAGTATATGAATTATCTTCATTCTAAGTGAAAAGACTGAATGATGAACCAATCAAAAATAATAACTATAACAACTTTTCAGGGCATAGTGCTATAACATAAATAGAAACCCAAAAACGTAGAAAGATGGGACACAAAGTTGAGGCATTGAGTTTTGATTATATTTTTTTTGCTTTTTTGTTTATGCAATGAGTGTTAAGTTGTCATCAGGTTAAAACAATGAGTAAAAGATAGTATTTACAAGCCTCATGGTAACCAGAAACCAGAAAACATATGATAGACACACACACACACACACACACACACACACACACAAATAAAAAGCTAGAAACTAAATAATGTCACTTGAAAAAAAAAAAAAAAAACGACCTTCACTGTAAGATAGATAAGATAATGAAAAACGGAATATGGTAGCATTCCTTCTGAAACCACTCCAAACAATGCAAAAAGAAGGAATCCTCCCTAACTCATTTTATGAGACCAACTTCACCCTGATACCAAAACCTGGCAGAGACACAACCAAAAAAGAAAATTTCACCAATCCATGATGAACATAGATTTAAAAAAAAGTCCTCAATAAAATACTGGCAAATTGAATCCAACAGCACATCAAAAAGCTTATCCATCACAATCAAGTCGGCTTCATCCTGGAAATGCAAGGCTGGTTCAACATATGCAAATCCATAAACGTTATCCATAACATAAACAGAACTAAAGACAAAAACCACATGACTATCTCAATAGATGCACAGAAGGCCTTCGACAAAATTCAACAGCCCTTAATGCTAAAAGCTCAATAAACTAGGTATCAATGGACAGTATCTTAAAATAATAAAGATATTTATTACAAACCCACAGCCAACATCATACTGAATAGGCAAAAACTGGAAGTATTCCCTCAGAAAACTGACACTAGAAAAATGGTGTCCTCTCTCACCATTCCTATTCAACATAGTATTGGAAGTTTTAGCCAGAGCAATAGTCAAGAAAAAGAAATAAAGGGTATTCAGTTAGGAAAAGAGGAAGTCAAATTGTCTCTATGATTGTATATTTTGAAGACCATCATCTCAGCCCAGAATCTCCTTAAGATGATAAACACCTTCAGCAAAGTCTCAGGATACAAAATCAATGTGCAAAAATAACAAGCATTCCTATACACCAATAACAGACTAAAAGAGAGCCAAATCAAGAGTGAACTCTCATTCACAATTGCTGCAAAGGGAATAAAAACCTAGGAATACAACTAACAAAGGATGTAAAGGATATATTCAAAGAGAATATGGATGAACCTATGAACCACTGCTCAAGGAAATAAGAGAGGGCACAAACAGATGGAAAAACATTTCATTTTCATGGACAGGAATAATCAATATCATGAAAATGGCCATGCTGCCCAAAGTAATTTATAGAATTAATGCTATTCCCATCAAGCTACCATTGACCTTCTACAAAGAACTGGGAAAAAAAAAAAAAAAAAAAAAAAAAAAAACACTTTAAACTTCATATGGAACCAAAAGAGAGCCTGCATAGCCAAGACAATCCTAAGTAAAAAGAATAAAGAGGAGACGTCATGTTACCTGACTTCAAACTTTACTACAAGGCTACAGTAATCAAAACAGCATGGTACTGGTACCAAAACAGAGATATAGACCAATGGAACAGGACAGAGGCATTGAAAGTAATTCTACACATCTACAACCATCTGATCTTTGACAAACCTGACAAAAACAAACAATGGGAAAAGGATTCCCTGTTTGACAAATGGTGTTGGGAAAACTGGCTAGCAATGTGAAGAAAGCAGAAACTGGACCACTTCCTGACACCTTAAACTAAAATTAACTTCAGATGAATTAAATGTTTAAACATAAGACCTAACACCATAAAAACCCTGGAAGAAAACCTAGGCAATACCATTCAGGACATAGGCATAGACAAGGACTTCATGACTAAAACACAAAAAGCAATGGCATCAAAAGCCAAAATAGACAAATGGGATATAATTAAACTTAAGAGCGTCTGCACAGCAAAATAAACTATCATTAGAGTGAACCAGCAACCAACAGAATGAGAAAAAATTTATGCAATCTATTCATCTGACAAAGGGCTAACATCCAGAATCTATAAAGAACTAAAACAGATTTACAAGAAAAAAAAAACAAACAATCCCATCCAAAATTGGGCATAGAATATAAACACTTTTCAAAAGAAGACATTTATGCGGCCAACAAACATATGAAAAAAAATGCTCATCATCACTGGTCATTAGAGAAAAGCAAATCAAAACCACATTGAGATATCATCTGATGCCAGTTAGAATGGCAATCATTAAAACAATCTGGAAACAACAGATGCTAGAGAGGATGTGGAGAAATAGGTACACTTTTACACTGCTGGTGGGAGTGTAAATTAGTTCAACCATTATGGAAGACTGTGTGGTAATTCCTCAAGGATCTAGAGCTAGAAATACCATTTGACCCAACAATTCCATTACTGGGTATATACCCAAGGATTATAATTTTTTCTATTACAAAGACACATGCACATGTATGTTCATTGAGGCACTGTTTACAATAGCAAAGATTAGTATCAACCCAAATACTCATCAATGACAGACTGGATAAAGAAAATGGCCACATGTACAAGATAGAATACTATGCAGCTACAAAAAAGGATAAGTTCATGTCCTTTGCAGTGACATAGATGAAGCTGCAAACCATTTCTCAGCAAACTGACAAGGACAGAAAACCAAACACCACATGTCCTCACTCACAAATGGATGTTGAACAAATTGAATGAGAATACATGGACACAGGAAAGGGAGTATCATACACTCTGGTCTGTTGGGGGTTGGGGGGCCAGGGGAGGGATAGTAGGGGGTGGAGATATTGGGAGAGATAACATTAGGAGAAATATCTAATGTTGATGATGAGGGGATGAATGCAGCAAACGACCATGGCACATATATATGTGTGTGTAACAATCCTGCATGATCTGCACATGTACTCCAGAACTTAAAGTATAATAAAAATTTTATAAAAGAGAACATCAAACCCCCACATACACCGGAAAACAACTAACAAAATGGCAGCAGTAAGTCCTTAGTTACCAATAGTAATACTGAATTTTAACGGACTAAAATCTCTAATCACAAGAAAGAGAATGGCTAAATGCATTACAAAAGAAAAGACCCATGGACCTGTTGCCTACAAGAAACACACTTCACCTATGAAAACAAACATAAAGTCAAAATAAAGGGATGCAGAAAAACATTCCTTCCCAATGGAAGTTAAAAAGAACAATAATTGCTATGCTTATATCAGACAAAACAGATTTCAAAACACAAACCACACAGAGACAAAATCCATCACTATCTAATGATTAAGGGATCAATTCAGCAAGAAGATATAATAGTTTTACATATGTGTGAACCCAACTCTGGAGCATCCAGATATATAAAGAAAGCATTATCTATATCTGGCATTTCTCCCCATGCTATCACTCCCCAACTCCCCACCCTCCACTGTCCCTCCCCTATTTCCCCCCAGCAGACCCCAGTGTGTAGTACTCTCCTCCCTGTGTCCATGTGTTCTCATTGTTCAACACCCACCTATGAGTGAGAACATGTGGTGTTTGATTTTCTGCTCTTGTGTCAGTTAACTGAGAATGATGTTTTCCAGGTTCATCCATGTCCCTACAAAGGACACAAACTCATCGTTTTTGATGGTTGCATAGTATTCCATGGTGTATATTTGCCACATTTTCCCTGTCCAGTCTATCATCGATGGGCATTTGGGTTGGTTCTAGGTCTTTGCTATTGTAAACAATAGGTGATGGGGAAGAAGGCAGCAAATCACACAGCCATCAGTGTATCTATGCAACAATCTTGCATGTTCTTCACATGTACCCCAAAACGTAAAATACAATTTTAAAAAAGTTGAAAAAAATTATGATACATTAACAGGTCATTAAATAAATTTGATAAACCACAACTACAATTTTTAATAAAACAAAATAGAAAATAAACCATTATTAGAACTAAAGGAGTGATAGGCTCCACAACAAAAATAGCTAGAGACTTCAAGCCTCCACTTAAAAATTGCGCAGATTCTACAGCAGAAAATCAACAAACATCAGAATTAATCTGTACTGTAAACCAAATGAATCTAATAGATATTTACAGAACATTTCATGCAATGGCTGCAGAATACACACTATTTTGTTTTCAGCATGTGGGTTATTCTCAAGGACATATATTATATCTGAAACAAGTCTTAAAATGCTCAAAAAATTAAAATAACATAAAGCAGCTTATATTATTTATACACAAATTATAATATATTGATTCTTCTAAATTATTTTCTTCATTTTGGTAAATTTATCTGATAGAATTCTAAATTTCTTTTCTGTGTATTTAAAGTTTCCCCAAAATAAAATAAAAATAAAAATAAAAATAAGAAATTTGGAAATTATACAAATACATGGAAATTAAGTAATATGGCCCTGAATAACTAGTGGGTCAATGAATAAATCAAGAAAGAAATTGAGAAAAGTTTTGAAACAAATATTAACAGAAAGGAAACACATTGAAACCTATGGGATACAGCAAAGGCAGTACTAAGAGGAAAGTTTATAGCTATAAGTGCCTACATCAAAAAAGAGAAAATGCTTGTAATAAACAACTTAACAATACATCATAAAGAAATAAAAAAGTAAGAGCAAACAAACCCAAAATTAGTAGAAGAAAATAAATAATAAAGATCAGGGAAGAAATCAAAGAAATTAAAAGGAAGAAAACAATACAAAAGATAATGAAATGAAAAGTTGATTTTCTAAAAGCTTAAACAAAATTGATAAATTTTTAGCCAAAGTAAGAAGAGAAACACAATTAAATAAAATAAGAAATATATGCCAATAAATTGGAAAATCCAGAAGAAGTGGACAAATTCCTATACATTTACAATTTGCCAAGATAAAACCAGGAAGAAATCCAAAACTTAAAGAGATCAATAACCGGTAATGAGATTGAAGGCTTAATAGAGATTCTTCCAGTAAAGAAGAGCCTGCGACCTAATGACTTCACCGATGAATTTTACCAAACATTTAAAGAAGAAGTAATACCAATTCTGCTGAATCTATTCTAAACTATGGAGAATAAAATATTTCCAGAGACATTCTCCAAGGCGAGTATTACCCTAATATTAAAACCAGACAAACACACTTCAAAAATAAACACAGACCAATATCTGTAATGCATATTGATGTAAATATTCTCAACCAAATATTAACAAAATGAATTCAACAATAAATTAGAAAGATCATTTATTATGACTAGTGAGATTAGTCTCTGGGATGCAAGAATAACTCAACATATGCAAATTAATCAATGTGATACATCATACAAATAGATTAAAGAAAAAAAACCATATGATCATTTCAATTGATGGTGAAAAAGCATTTATTAAAATTCAACATGCCTTCATGATGAAAACCCTAAATTAACTGGGGATAGAAGGAACATATATCAACATAATAAAAGCCATAAACCACAGGTCTGAACCTAGTATACTGAATGGGGAAAAACTGAAAGACTTTCCTCTAGTAGCTGGAACATGACAAGGATGACCACTTTCCCCACTGTCCTTCAACCTAAAACTGGAGGCCCTAGCTAGAGCAATCAGACAAGAGAATGAAATAAAAAAACAATTTTTCAAAAGTCAAATCATCCTTATTTGCAGATGATATGACCTTCTATTTGGCAATATCTAAAGATGCCACACACACACACACACAAACTATTAGAACAAAAAAAAAAGTTGTAAGATACAAAATCAGCATAGAAAATTAGTAGTATTTCTTCATGCCAACAGTAAACAATCTGAAAAATAAATTAAAAAGTAATCCCATTTACAATATCCACACATAAATTTAAATACTTAGAAATTAACTAAAAATGTGGAAGATCTCTAAAATAAAAACTATAGAACACTGATGGAAGAAATTAAAGGGGACATTCCCCCCAAAAATTTATGTTAATGGATTGGAAAAATCAATAGTGATAAAATATCCAAAGCAATGTACAGATTCAATATAATTCCTTTCAAAATACCAGTAATATTTTTCACAGAAAAAAAAAAGTCCTAAAACTTACATGGGACCACAAAAGATCCAGAATAGCTAAAGCTGTCTTATGCAAAAAGAACAAAACTGAAAAAATCACATTACTGACTTCAAATTATGCTACAGATCTATAGTAACCAAAACAGTAGTACTGGCAATACAAGACAGAATCATAGAAAAATAGAACAAAATAGAAAACACAGAAACTAATCCACACATCTACAGCAAACTCATTTTTGACAAAGGTGTCAAGAATACATACTGAGCAAGAGTCTCTTCCATAAGTGGTTCTGGGAAAACTGTATATCTAAATACAGAAGAATGAAATTAGACCCCTCTCTCTTACCACATACAAAAATAAAATCAAAGTAGATTAAAGACTTAAGCCTAAGTTCTCAATATATAAAATTACTACTACAAAAAATGGTAAGGGGAATATACAAGGTATTTGTCTAGGAAAATTTCTTGAGCAATGCCTCTCAAGCTCAGGCAACCAAAACAAAAATAGAGAAATGGGATCATATCAAGTTACAAAGCATATGCACAGCAAAGCATACAATCAACTAAGTGAAGAGGTTTACCACAGAATGGAAGAAAATATTTTCAAACCATACTTTCAAAAAGGGATTAATAACTAGAATATATAAGGAACACAAATAACTCTATAGGTAAAAATTCTAATAATCAGATCAAAAACTGGGCAAAGTATTTGAATAGATGTTTCTCAAAAGAAAACATACAAGTGGCAAACACACACATGAAAAGATACTCAATATCATTTATTATGAGAGAAATGCAAATCAAAACTACAAGGAGTTATAATATCTTAATCTCTCCCCAGTTTAAATGGCTTATATCCAAAAGATGAAACAATAAATGCTGAAGAGGTTGTGGAGAGAAGGGAATCCTCATATACTGTTGTTGGGAATGTAATTTTGTTTTTCTTTTGCAATTTTTTTTTTTTTTTTAAGTTCTGAGGTGCATGTGCAGGTTTGTTACATAGGTAAACTCATGCCGTAGTGGTTTGCTGCACAATCACTATGGAGAACAATTTACAGGCACCTTGAAAAATTAAAAATAAAGCAGCTGTGTGATCCAGCAATCCCACTGCTGAGAATATACAAAAAAGAAAAGAAATCATTATATTGATATCTACATTTCCATGTTTGTTGCAGCACTCTTCCCCATAGCCAAGAGTTGGAGGCAAATAAAACAATGAGATCCTGTTATTTGTAACAACATGGATTTAACTGGAGATCAGTATGTTAAGTAAAATAAGCCAGGCACAGAAAGACAAACATCATATGTTCTCACTTATTTGTGGGATTTAAAAATTAAATCAATTTAACTAATAGAGAGTAGAAGGATGACTACCAGAGACTGGTAAAGGTAGTTGGGGGTTGGGAGGGTAGTCAGAATAAATAATGGGTACAAAATAATAGAAATAATAAATAGGACCTAATATTTGATGGCACAACAGGGTGGTTATAGTCAATAATAAGTTAACTATACATTTAAAAATAACTTTAAAAAGTGATTTTTTATAACGGAAAGAATAAGAGCTTGAGGGGATGAAAACCCCATTCTCTATGATGTGCTTATTTCACATTGTATGATTGTATCAAAACATCTCATGTACATTACAAATATGCATCAAAACATCTCATGTACATTACAAATATGCACCTACCACATGCCAATAAAAATTAAAAATTACAAATAATTATATTTCTACATATTATCAATAAACAATATGAAAAGCAAATTAAGAAAACAGTTAACATGTATAATAATATCAAATAAAATATTTAGAAATCAATTTAATAAAAGGAGTGCAAAAGCAGTATCCTGGATTGAAATGCAATACTGGTCTGCAGATTCAACAAAAAAATTCTATCAGTATTCCAGCTACCTTTTATTTTTTTCAGAAATTGGCATACTGATCTTAAAATTGTCATAAAAATGCAAAATATATTGCAAAGTCAAAATAATTTTGTAAAGAACAAAGTTGGAGAAATCACACTTTCTGGTTTCTGACGTTATAAAGCTTTATAAAGCTGGAGAAGTCAAGACAGAATAAAATTTAGAGTCAAAAGATAATCTGTTACATCTACAATTAATTGATGTTTGACAAGGATGCTAAGACAATTAAATGGGTAAAAATAATATTTTCAACAATAGTACCTGAAAAATTGGATATCCACATGTAAATGATGTATGTGAATACTTTCTTCATTATATCCACAAAAGTTAGCTCAAATGGATTATAGATTCAAATGTGCTGAGTCTGTCATGCAGAATCTGGCTGAGCAACCGATGAAAGGAGTACTCAGACACAGGTATTTTGCTTGAAAGCAGCTAGGGGACTGCTGGTGAGTGAGCAGTCTGAATAAGCTAAAGCTGCTTGCTTTTATTCAGTACAGAAATCACACCAAAAGCCTGGAACAAACACAATTTGTGGGTAATTACCATTATTGTTTTTCTTTCCTGGAAGCAGTCATGTGACATGGATGAACAAAGGTCAGTTTCAGGACAACATGAGTAAACAACCACATTTGAGATAAATTCCAGTAAACTTCCCTCTACCTTTTCCTCACCTTCTGCCTCAGGGTAGAATAGCTGCCTTCAGCTTATTCTTCCTCAAAGCTATGCAAAACCTTCTGAACTTTCAAGAATGTCTATGTCCTTTTCCTATAATTTCTCCCACCACCCTGACTGAACTCTCACATCTCCCCCTTTTCTATTTTTTGCATCAGTTGATTGAAGAGTATAGATGTGTGCAATAACAGTTTGTCAGGCATAGCGGTTACAGCTCATTTTTGAGCTTTGCATTTTAGAATTAGTAAATAACATGAGACAAACATGAGTATAACCAGTCTTTTCCAATCAAGGAGTGACCCCCCGCCCCCAGGAGTGAAGGACTATCCAGAAGAGATGTTCATGCACATCCTTCCATATGGCTGTTTGTTGGCCATGTATACCTATGGTGTTCAGGCATTCTTAAATTTTAATGCTACATTGCTTTATGTCTGCTCTTAAATTATCATGTAAGGTTCCCTAGGGGTGTTTTCACCTCATCCCAGCTATGTATTAATTGGTTCCAAAGTAGAGAGGTGACACAGATATGCTTATGTTCCCAGTCACAGTTTAATTGAAGTCAGAATGTCAGTGCATCTTGTCATTCCCTTACATATTCGAAAGCAGCCTGGAGGGCTTGCAGATGTGCAATAATCTTTTGATCCATACCCTGCTGTGAAAGTTCATTAGACATGTTTCTGGCCTCATCTACAAAGGTTGCCATTTGTACTGATTCAGTAATAGATGCTACAGCAACACTAGCAGTGGCTAGGATGACCATGGCTGAGACTATAAAGGCTATAACTGTACCTATGAATCTTATGAGTCTGACCTGGGACAGGGTGCATTCAAAGGTGGCAAGAGCAGAGAAACCTTGCCAATCATGTCAGATTGACTGGTAGGAATGCCTCAGATTGTCTCCTTAATACCATGACAATAGTAATATTTAAATTAGATATATTGTAATTAGTAATACATGAGGCAAACCAAGCCTGTTCTTGCACATCGGTTACAAACATGGAGTTTTGGGTGTTATGGAAATATTCGTTTCCATAAGAAAACATATGAATGTGTAGCACAGATCAGGCACTAATCTGTGTGATTATGAGTAAAAGTCATAGTATATTTGTTACTGGAATTATGATATATCCCATGCCAGGTGTTAAGAGGGGTACTAAGATGTCCCAGACACCATAAAGTGTCTTGGGGTGGCATGAGCCCTACTTGGGGTCTGGAATATCCCATAACCCCATTGGCCCAAGTTATAGGGAAATGGGACATGCCTACAAAACTGTGATTAATGCCATGATTGACACAAACATTAGTATGGTTAGCTTCCAAATGGCTGTGTGGGCTCCAGTCTATGATGTTATAATTGCCTAACTGGAGGCTATGGGCTTGTCCCACATGACAGACCTCCCAGCCAAAGTGGAATCCATTACTTTCCCAGCTTCATTCTTTAGCACAGGGAGGAATGTTGGAGAAAGTGGCATTGGTTGCGTTACTCAGTTTGAGGCTACCTGAAACTAAGAATTTTAAGGCATTTCCTTTCACATAATGTAGCCATAATTGTGTTTGGGCAGGTACACATTAAGGGTTAGAAATTTATAAGGTACACACAGTGGGAGGATTGTGGAGTGATATGTAGTGTTATGTGGCACCTCAGTCCAATGTGTGCCACTAATGAAGAACCCTACTGGGGGTAAGTAAATCCCTTCTAGACAAGCAGTGGTGTTATTAAAATCTGGGAAGAGGGTGTCAGCCCATGTAAGAGGGCTTAAGAAAGGTGGATCTAAGAGATGAGCTCAATAGAGTGTAGCAGACAAGGGTCCCATGCAAAGTGAAAGCATAAAAAGGATTAATACCCTAAGCAAGTTACAATGTACAACAGAGAGCATAGAAAGGAACAAATAATCTGGAGTGAATGGTGTTTGTGTCTAGAGCAGAATTTGCTCAGCCTCCTGAGGTATCTTCTTCAGCATCCCCCAGATAATGTCTGGGGCCTGTGTTATCTGAGGAAGCAACATTGTTCCAGGCTGTCAGTCCTGCATGGTTATATCCTTTATTTCTGGTACTGGCATGTGTCCTAGCCATGCCATGGTAAGGTTTGATGTATCGTGCTGGAATCCAACGATGACCTGAGAGAGTGTAAACACAAGCAAATTCTCTTCCTCAAGTTAGCAAGTCATTTGGATAACACTATACATTACTATTTACATCTTACCGTAAAACCAGGGGTTTTATATTTTGGGAGGTTTTAGCAAGGTGCTTTTGTACAGCTGATTGAAATTTATTATTTACATCTAAGAAACTAAGGGTAAATAAGTCTTGTGCCAATGGTGTTACAGGGTCTTTATTCATATTTCCCCTCTTTTGTTTTTTGAGCATATTTTTAAGGGTGAAAGGGACATGTTCTACTATGGCCTGCCCTTGGGGGTTATACGAGATGCCTGTGAAATGTTAGACATTGCATGTGTGACAAAATTGATAAAATTGTGATTGTGAGCTGGTGTAAGCCAGACCATTATCTGTTTTCATATTTGTGGGTCACCCCATAAACACAAAAAGTAAGAGAAGATGTTTAATGACATATCAGGTGGACTTTCCAGGAAGAGCATGTACACTAATTAGATGAGAATTGGTATCAATGGATACATGTACATACCTTAGTTTTCCAAATTCAGGGATGTGTGTAACATTTATTTGTCATAGCTGATTAGGTTCTAGTTCTCCAGGGTTACCACCTGTAGAAGGAGAGGTTGTGCCTGTGAGCTGGAAATCTGGGAATTGAAGTATAATTTGTTTAGCTGCTCTTTGGGTTAACAGAAATTGTTTAGGTAAATTTCTCCAATTTTGGTAGAAAAACTGATGTAATTGTGTGGCTTAGTCAAGCACTGATATCGTAACCTACAGGTCTACTTGATAATTGCCATAAGACAGTGGGCCAGGCAGTGAGCTGTGGGTTCAAATATGCATGAAAAAAATAGGATGTGTTCATAGATCTAGCAATTGCTGAAGTCAAAGAAAAGGGGTACATAGGGTGGGCTGGAGAGTGGACTTAATGAGGGCTGTCTTGAGGTTCTGCAATAAACGGAATAAGCAGAGTCACTAACAATATTGATGGGCTTAGCAGAAAAGGTTTCTAGGGCCAATATTAGGACTCTAACCTTAGCTCTCTGAGTACCAGTAAATCCAGAATGAGTGAACAATGAGAACACGTGGACACAGGGAGGGGAGCACTACACACTGGGGTCCGTTGGGGGGAAATGGGGGAGGGGCGGGGGGTGGGGAGGTGGGAAGAGATAGCATGGGGAGAAATGACAGATACAGGTGAGGGGATGGAAGGCAGCAAACCACACTGCCAAGTGTGTACCTATGCAACAATCTTGCATGTTCATCTCATGTACCCCAAAACCTAAAATGCAATAAAAAATAAATAAATAAATAAAAATAAATAAATAAATAAATAAATAAATAAGAAAAGGGGCACATAGGGTGGGCTGGAGAGTGGAATTAATGAGGGCTGTCTTGAGGTTCTGCAATAAACGGAATAAGCAGAGTCACTAACAATATTGATGGGCTTAGCAGAAAAGGTTTCTAGGGCCAATATTAGGACTCTAACCTTAGCTCTCTGAGTACCAGTAAATCCAGAATGAGTGAGGGAGTTATGTGGTTCCCACCAAATAGCTGCTTTTCCATTTTTACCAGAGCCATCAGTGAAAAGAGGTAATGCATTAGGTATGGGGGAATGAACTGCCTCTGTAGGCATAACTACAGGAATATGAGGTAAGAATTGGAGTAGTTTGTCAGCAGGAAAGGCATGTTCTCTATGGCCTGCATAATCAGAGAGTGCTATCTGAAGGTGTAGAAATAGGGGCAAGACTACTTGGATTTTTTTTTTTTTTTTTTACTTAAGGGTATTCTTATGATATCAAGGTCATAATCTTGCAACTGATTGCATCATTTTTGGTCTGTATAGATAACTTTACTAATTAGCTAGATATAGGGAGATAGTGTTTTAGTCCCAATATATGAGCAACAAACCCATTGTAGGAAGCACAGTCCTGGGCCATCTGTCCTATTAATCCTCTTGGAGAACATTTAGTAGGAAAAACAAACAATTGAACTGAATATCATGGGTCTATGTGATCTACTTGCCTCTGAGAAATAGTTTGCTCTATTTCCTCAATTTCTCTTTTTGCAGTAGGAGTTAAATACTTTGGGAGTTCAGGGCTACATTGTCCTTTAGAATAGAAAATAGGTTCTGTAATTTGTCTGTAGTTATTCTGAAGGTGGGACAAAGCTAGTTAATATCACCCAGTAATTTTTGATAATTATTTAAGATGTGTAAGTTGCTAGTATTTAATTTAACCTTTTGGGGTCTTACTGACTAGGAGGTTAGTATGTAACCAAGATATTTCTAAGAAAAGGGCATCTGTACTTTTTCAGGCACTATGATTAAACCTCTAAACTGTGTATTCCTTTTGACAAAAATCACAAATTTTTCTCTGTCCTGTGTTGCAAGGAGAATAATATAAAATGAGTCTTTTAAATCAATAATGACTATAGGCCAATCTTGAGGAATCACCATGGGGGACGGGAGGCCCTGTTGAAGGGGTCCCATAGGTTGCAAATTAGCATTGATAGCAAAGTCATGCAAAAGTCTCCATTTACCAGACTTTTTGGGAATGACAAAAATGGACAAATTCCAAGGGATGTTTGATGGTTCTATGTGGCCTGCTTTTAATTGTTCCTCAACTAATTCATGGACCCATTGTAATTTATCTCCCTTTAAAGGCCACTGTTTTATCCAAATAGGATCTTGAGAGAACCACATCAGGGGTAGAGGAGGAATTACAACAGTGGCCATTATTAGAAATGGATATGAAAAGTGACACACCCGCATTGGTCTAATATGTCCCATTCCCAAAGGTTAACAAGAATGTGCATAACTAGAGGTTGTATAACTGCTTTTCTTCCCTCTGAATCAAAACATGTTAGGGGGCTCATGCTCTGCTTGACTGTATGCACTTCGGCAATGCTGACAATTATTTTTTCTGAGTGACTCAATGCCAAGTTTCTGGCCAGTTTTGATCACTAATGATCAAAATGTTCGCCCCTGTGTCCATTAAGCTAGTAAAGATTTTATTTCTGATTTTAAGGTAATCAATGGGTTTCTGACCAGTGATTAGTTGGTTCCAATATACTACTATGGTTCCCATGCTTCCAAAACTTTCTTTCATTCTTTCTTTTCCCTGGGCATTGGGGACCCAGTATGGTATAAGTAGTAACTGAGCTGTCTTTGATCCAGGGGGAAGAATATGCAGACCTTTACATTTAATCATAACCAATAACTCCCTTCGATAATCACTATCAATTACCCCGATGAGCACATTGATTTCTTTACTGATAGGTTTGATCACCTTAGGACCAATCCCACCAACCCCAGAGGCAGTAAGCTCCAGATCCCTGTTGCAACCCTTTTAGGGTTTCTCCTTCTTTTAGCACTAATTCACTGGGGCAAAGTAAGTCTAGTCCTGTGCTTCCAGAGGTGGTTGCTGAGAGAAAGAACTGTGGGCCTTCCATCTGACTGAGAAAGGCTCCTGGCATTGCCCCAGTTTGGAGTAGGGCCTGGGGTTAGCCCTTTATAAAGTTCCCAGCCTGATGACTTAGGGGGTTGCCATGATTATCAAATTTTGACTTGCATTAATTTGCCCAATGTTTTCCCCTTTTTACTTTGGGGGCATATAGAAGGCTGTTCTTTTCCTATGTTACTTTGTTCTTTACTATTGAGACATTCCTGATTCATATGACCTGGTTCTTCATGTAGAAAATAATTTGGGCTTTCCTCCCTTGTCACTTTAGGAGGCTTTAATGCCATAGCCAATATTTTTGCTTTGTTTGTTTTTATCCTCACCAGTTGATGTGCTCATATAAGTTCCCCAACTGCAGCTGCCTTTTCTCTGATTGCCTGCATTGCTTGCTGACAGTCTACATTAGCATTTTCATGAGCCAATTGCAGCAATAAGATATCAGTGGCCTGTGCATGTTAAATTGTTTTTTTAATTACCTGGGTTAACCGGTTGATAAAGTCAACAAATGGCTCCTGAGGCCCTTGTTGAACATTCACAAAACAATCGCTGTTGAACTCTGCCTTTGGGAATTTGGTCTCAAACACTGAGAGTGCACAAAGACACTTGTGCATAGGCTTGGGGAACAAAACTTTATTGTTGTTGTGCATTGACATAAGAACCCCTCCCCTGGAGTATAGCAGCCATTATGTTTTGCCCACCAATTGATTCTTCTTGGCTTGTTGTTTGTGCAACTCATCATATTTTGCCTTCCAGAGGAGGTACTGATTGGCCTCTAAAGTTGTTTTAGCTAGCACTGACCAGTCTCATGGGATTATACAGAAGCTATTTTCTATGGTCTCAACTAATCCTTTCATAAATGGGCTAGTGGCTCTGTTTTCTCTAATGCTTATTCTTATCTCTTTATAAGTGTCAAGATAAATGGGTTCGTATACGTGATTACCTTGTTGATCTTGCATTACCAGGAAGGCCAAGAGCTCCCCTTCTAATGCTGCTTGCCTAAGAAAGGATCCCATAGCTGTAGTGTATCCTTTGTCTTGTTTCTAATTTATTGGATGCAGGGGCTCAGGAAAAACCTGTTTTCTCTATTGTGTCTTTAACCAGTAATGACAGGCCTAGGCAGGAGGAGGGGGCAGTAAGGCAGGTAGTGGCTCATCCTTCGTCCTCTTTTTAAGCTTTTCTGCACAGAGCAGGACCAAAGCAGCTCTGACTAAAGTCCATAATATTAAAGATGCACTGGAACTCATTGCCTTTGTGTATGATGTCATTTAAGATTTCTCCCCATTTGTGCCCAGGACTCTAGGTCTAGTGTGCCTTCCTCTGGAAACCATGGGTTATGGGAAACAGCAATTTGCATTAGGCCCCTTAATTGAGCCTGCAAAACCGAGGTCCCACTAGCTTTAAGCTGCTGTTTCAACACTTTTATATACTGCTTCTGTTGAGTGGATAACTGTTGCCCCATAACAAACCCCTAGTTTGAAAATTCCCCCAAACTTGCAAATCTTGAGCAAGCACCAATTGACTTACTGACTGCACAGTCTCTTCACCTTCACTTTCAAGGTTTCCATTATGATCCATTGCAGTGACCCTCACACAGGGCACCAGTTGCCGAGTCTGTCCCATAGACTTTTGCTGAGTGACAGATGAAAGGTGTATTAAGACACAGGTATTTTGTGTGACAGTGGCTAGGGGACTGCTAGGGAGTGACCAGTCTCAATAAGCTGGAGCTGCTTGCTTTTATTCTGTACAGAAATAGTACCAAAATCCTGGAGCAAACTCAATCTGTAGGTAATTAACATTATTGCTTTCCATTACAGGAAGCAGTTATGCATGGATGATCAAAGGTTGGTTTTAACACAACATAAGTAAGCAAGCCCGTTTTGAGATAAATTCCTCTACATTTCCTTGTAACTACTCCTCTCCCATTTTTCTCACCACTCCAATGGATCTCCAACACAAATGTAACAATTCAAGTGATACAATTTTTAAAGAAAACAACTGAGTAAATGTTTGTGAGCTTGGTGTGGGCAGTGGTTTTTAGATTTATCTCTTAAAGCAAAGTGACAAAATGAAATCAGATAAATTGTAACTTAAAGTTAAAAATTTTGTTTCTCAGGCCACTATCAAGTAATGAGAAAAAATATTTGCAAATAATATATCTAATAAAAATTTTGAATCCAAAATATATAAAGAACTAGTTCAACTAAACAATAAAAAGACAAAACCTCAATTAAAAAATCAGAAAATGAGTTGAATAGAATTTTTTCCCGAAGAGATACAAATAGGTTATAAGCACATGAAAAGATTCTCAAGTTTTTAGGGAAATGCAAATCAAAACCACAATGAGATACCACTTTTTTCCTACCAGGAGGGTTATAATATAAATAAAATGGAGGCAGTAACAAATGTTGGCAAAAGTTTATTGAGACTGTAACCCTGATATATTGCTGGTAGTCATATAAAATGGTGCAGCCACTGTGGAAAGTAGTTTGGCAGTTCTTCAAAATGTTAAACATAGAGTTAACTCTGTGACCTGGTAATTCCACTTCTAGGTATATATTCCAGAGAATTAAAAACATGTTCTCACAAAAACTTGTGACTCTTCATGGCAACATTTTTCTTAAAAGCCAAAAAACAAGAATAAAGGGTCCATCAGCTGATAGGCAGAAACAAAAAGTGGTATAGCTCATGGAGTGGAATAATACTTAGCAATTAAAAGAAATGAAGTAATGATATATGCTATAACACGAATGAACCTTGAAAATATTATTCTTAAAGAAATAAGCCAGACATAAAAGAGAAAATATTATATGATTCCATTTATGTAAAATATCCACTATAAATAAATTAATAGCTATTGTAATTGGGTGGGGAGTGGAGGGAGAAGAAGCAGAGGCATCCAAAATATGCTTTCAGTTTCCCCGATTCACAATTTTCTCCAATGTGCCCAGGTCCTTGACCTCTCTTATCCCAGGAATGGGGAAGCGTTTCTGGAAGAGAAGTCAGTTTACCATTCGAATAAATATCACAGACCCAAAGAGTTTAGCAGAGTGATTTATTAGGCAGAGAAAGAGAGAGAGAGAGAGAAAGAGAGGAGAGACATGCTGCCATGGGAGGGGATCCAAGGGAGGAATTCACACAGGTAAGGGGCAGAGGGATTTTAACCCCAGAGTTATTCTGACCCCATTCATGATTTTGTCCAATGAGAGGAGTTCTTTTAAGCTTCCTGTGGAGTGATTGATCTTTGACTCTGTTACTGGATTGGTTGCTAGGTCTGCAACAGAGGTCTTTCCTCCCAGAGCTTTTCGAGGGTTTTTTGAACAAAGAAGCACACGTGGAATTTTTACCCATGTACGAGAAAGTCAGATAAAGAACTCTATGTTCCTGGATGGGGATGTGAATGGAGACATGGCGTTGGGAAATTTCTGCCTTTGAAACCATGCCCCTTGTGGACTTGGTTTTCCTTAACACAGTGCCTCAATTACCCCTCTGAACAGGAAAATCCAACTGCTGTGGGCACATGGGTGTCAATCACTCTTTAGCTACTTTCTGCTAAATTGGGGCACAGAAGGGGCCCTACAGTTGAGGTTCCCTCCACAGAGGAGTCTTCCAGAGGTGCAGGTTGATCCAGAGGTTCATGACAGAACTTATGAGCCAAGGATATCTGGGATTCCATTTGAAGGACCATTTGTGGCCTTATGGCTTTAATTCTAGAAGAAACTAATTTGACAAGAAGATTAAAGATGAGAGGCCCAATGGCTAGTAATAATAGAATGCTTATAAACTGGCCTAAGAGAAGGTAGAGCCAGGACAGCCAGTTTTTAAACAAGCCCCATGATTTTGTTTTTGCTTTTTTTTTTTTTTTTTTTTTTTTGAAGGTTTTTAGCCCTATGTTAGATTCATCCCTGAGTTTTTTAATTGTTTAAGACAATACCTGATTGGTTTATAAAGTAGAAGAATTCTTTTCCTAGAAAGAGAAAAATTCTTCCTTTCTCTTTGCTGTTAACAGATTCAGGGCCCTTCTATATTGAAGAACTATGGCAGCTAAAGTGTTAAGCTGCTTCTGCAGAGAGAATTAGCAACTTTTCATGTTATTGTTTAACTCCTGAGATAGATTATAGTAAAACTGAGTAGTGGTAGTAACTCTTTCAATGCCAGTACCAAGTCCTCCTATTATTCCTCCCCACCATGAAATAAATAATTCGGGTTTAAATATGGCATGGCCTTGGCAAGAGAAGACTCTGCACCTGAGAGTCAGTGTAAATTGTCATGGGGGGACACTAAGAAGGAGAGGAGGAGAGCTATTAGGCCAATTCATAGGGGCAATCACATAGAGTATGGTCACAAATAACAGTTAAGAGTGATAGTCCTGTTAGTATCAGGAAGTAAGTTAGACTCATAAGTAGTTACTTTCTTGGGGATCCTGTCAGAAGAGCAAATGTAGATCCTCTAATGACTTGCAGGTGTATGAAGGGTCATCTCCTGGAACTTCAGGCTGTGGAGTGAAGGGCCTATAATTTTCTTCAGGAGGCATCCAAGGCTTCAGCTGAGTGTGATGAATCCACAAGTCAATTCTTACCACCTTAACTGCCATTGGGGTAGACAGAAAAAAAAAAAAATCGTGCTTCCCTACATGGACCTAGAGAGGGAGAATCTGAGGCAAGACACTTAAGAAGCACCAAGTCTCCAGGGTAGAACAACTCTTTCCCTTTTTCTCTAGGATGTCCATCAGGTAAGGTCTTAAGGGTCTGTTGGTAGATCTGCTGTTTCCTTGTCTAATACAAGATCATTACTAAGAAAGGGCCATCCATAAAGCATCTCATAGGGGCTGAGTCCTATATTCTGAGGAGAGTTTTAAGCCCTTAAGAGTGTTATTGGTAATAAAGAATGCCACAGGAGGTGGATTTCCTGGGCCAGTTTCTTTAGGAGTCTGTTAAGAATTTCAATCTTGCCTACACCTATGTCCTGAATGGTTTTGCCTAGATTTTATTCTGGGGTTTTTATGGTGTTAGGTCTTATGTTTAAGTCTTTAATCCATCTGGAGTTAATTTTAGTGTAAGGTGTCAGGAAGGGGTCCAGTTTCTGTTTTCTGCACATGGCTAGCCAGTTTTCCCAAAACCATTCATTAAACAGAGAATCCTTTCCTCATTGTTTGTTTTTGTCAGGTTTGTCAAAGATCAGATGGATGTAGATACGTTGAGTTGACTCTGAGGCCTCTGTTCTGTTCCATTGGTCTATATCTCTGTTTTGGTACCAGTATCATGCTGTTTTGATTACTGTAACCTTGTAGTATAGTTTGAAGTCAGGTAGTGTGATGCCTCCCACTTTGTTCTTTTTGCTTAGAATTGACTTGGTTATGCGGGCTCTCTTTCAGTTCCATATGAAGTTTAAGGTGTTTTTTTCCTGTTCTGTGAAGAAGGTCATTGGTAGCTTGATGGGAATAGTGTTTAATCTGTAAATTACTTTGGGCAGTATAGCCATTCATGACCAAAACACCAAAAGCATTGGCAACAAAAGCCAAAATAGACAAATGGGACCTAATCAAATTTCACAGCTTCTGCATGGCAAAAGAAACAGTCAGTAGAGTGAATCAGCAACCAACAGAATGGGAAAAATATTTTGCAGTTTACCTATCTGACAAAGGGCTGATACCCAGAATTTATAAAGAGCTAAAACAGATTTACAAGAAAAAAACAAACAAGCCCATTCAAAAGTGGGCAAAGGATATGAAGAGACACTTTACAAAAGAAGACATACATGAGGCCAACAAACATATGAAAAAATGCTTACCATCACTGGTCATTAGAGAAATGCAAATCAAAACTACATTGAGATACCATCTCAATGTAGTTTTGCCAGTTAGAATGATGATCATTAAAAACTCTGGAGACAACAGATGCTGGAGAGGATGTGGAGAAATAGGAACACTTTTACACTGTTGGTGGGAGTGTAAATTAGTTCAATAATTGTGGAAGAAAGTATGGCAATTCCTGAAGGACCTAGAAATAGAAATTCCATTTGACTCAGCAATCCAATTACTGGGTATATATTCAAAGGATTATAAATCGTTCTACTATAAAGACACATGCACACTAATGTTCATTGCAGCACTGTTTACAATAGCAAAGACCTGGAACCAACTAAAATGCCCATTGATGATAGACTAGACAAGAAAAATGCGGCACATATACACCATGGAATATTATGCAGCCATCAAAAATGATGAGTTCATGTCTCTTGTAGGGACATGGATGAACCTGGAAAACATCATTCTCAACAAACTGACACAAGAGCAGAAAATCAAACACCGCATGTTCTCATAGGCGAGTGTTGAACAATGAGAACACATGGACACAGGGAGGAGAGCATCACACACTGGGGTCTGTTGGGGGGAAATAGGGGAGGGACAGTTGGGGGTGGGGAGTTGGGGAGAGATAGCATGGGGAGAAATGCCAGGTATAGGTGATGGAGAGGAAGGCAGCAAATCACACTGCCATGTGTGTACCTATGCAACAATCTTGCATGTTCTTCACATGTACCCCCAAACCTAAAATGCAATTAAAAAAAAAAGGAAAATGTGACAGAGATTTAAAAAAAAAGAATTCCATTCATCTTTTCCACCTTCCCTGAGGACTGAGGCCTCCAAGCACAATGTAATTGATACTGTATTCATTCCTAACACCTTGGAAATTCCTTGGGTCACTGCAGCTTTGAAGGGAGGGCCATTATCTCTTTGAAGACAGTGAGAGAGTCCAAATCTAGGGATTATTTTATTAACCGAAACTTTTATTATCTCTTGGGCTTTTTCTGTTCTACAGGGGAAAGCCTCAATCCAGTTTGCATAGATTTCTACACATACTAGTAGATATTGATATCCTGGAGACTTAGGCATATGGGTAAAGTCCATTTGCCATTCCTTACTTAGGTAAAGACCAGTTTTCTGTTTCCCAGGAGAAGCTTTTTGATGTGCCAAGGGATTATTTTTCTGGCATATTTCATATCCTTTGACTATTTGTTGGACGGCCTTGAAGAAGATCTTTTTCTGTAAATATGGATTTGGCCATCTGATGCATATTCTATATATCAATATGGAAGGTTTGATGTAGGATTTTAAGTACTTTCCACTGGCTGGCAGCAGGTAGCAGTACTTTTCCCTCTTCAATAGCTAGCCATCCTGAAGAAAGAAAATTATGTCCCTGGGAGATTGCTCACTCTACGTCTTCTGATGAGTATTGAGGTCTAGTTCCCTGGAGAGGGTTTTCCCATATTAAATGTCCATCTATAAATCCTCGTCTAGCTGTCCTTTTTGCTTCCAGGTCAGCTCAGTGATTGTCCTCTGCTTCCTTCTCATCTCCTTTATGGTGACCTCAGCAGTGTAAGAATGCTACTTCTTTGGGTTCTTGGACAGCTTGTAATAAGTCTAACATTTCCTTATGTTATTTAATAGGAGTTTCTGCCAAGGTTAGGAACTCTCCTTCCATGTGGTAGCATGAGCATGCAGAACCAGGTAAGTGTATTTGGAATCTGTGTATGTTTATTCTCTTTCGTTTTCCTAATTTCAAGCACTGTTTGATCACTGACTACTGCATATTTTGCTTTTTTAACTCAATTTTCCATAAATGAACTTCCATCAATGTATAGTTTAAGGTCAGGATTGGCTAGAGGAATTTCTAAGAGATCCTCTCGAGCCACGTAGTTTTGGACTATAACCTTCTGACAGTCATGTTCTTTGTCTGCCCTTTCCTCAGGAAGAAAAGTAGCTGGATTGAGGGCTGCACATGTGCGCAGCAGAAGTACTGGCCCTTCTAGCATTAAGGCCTGATATTACAGCCGTAAGCCTCCTTTAGAGGTCAGAAATCCAGCTGCATCATGTGAAGTTCATACAGTTAGATCTTTCCCTTGCACTATTTTAACAGCTTCTGAGACCAGTATAGCCACCATGGCTATTGCCCGCAAGCATTATGGGCAGCCTTTTGCTACTGCATCAGTTTCCTTACTTAGGTATGCCACTGGTTGTGGCATGGTCCCCAGAGTTTGGATGAGAACCCCCAGTGCCACTCTTGACTTTTCTGTAACATATAGGGAGAAGTCATTCCCTGTAGGAAGGCTTAGAGCTGGAGCTTGCAGTAATGCCTGCTTCAGAGTCTGAAAGGCTGCCTCAGCCATAAGGTCCTATTGTATTAGATGGGTGTTAGCCTTTTGGGTTTTCTTAATCAGAGTGTATAGGGGTTTGGCTATTTTACCATGTCTGAGAATTCACAATTGGCAGAAACCAGTTATTCCTAGGAATCACCTCAACTGTTTAAAGACAAGACAAGTCCTAGGTATTTTACCTCTTGCCTACAAAGTTGGGCCTTTGGTTTAGAAACCTTATATCCACAGGTGGCAAGAAATTTTAGGAGGTTCTGGGCGGTCTACTTACACTGGGTTTCTGAGTTCTCAGTTAAAAGTAAGTCATCCATATATTGAAGGACAAGGGTACCTGGATGTGAAAAATAACTACTGTCTTGAGCCTGACTGAACAGGTGGTGGCTATCTTAAAAGCACTGGGGTAACACGTCCAGGTGAGATGAGAATTCTGGTCCAAAGGGTCTTCAAAGGTGAACAGAAACTGAGAGGATGTAATGGAACACAGAAAAAGGCATCCTTCAGGTCCAGGACTGTAAACCATTGTGCCTCTCCTGCTATTTGAAAAAACAAGGTTGGATACAGCTGGGTATAAAGGGATCACAGCTTCATCAATAAGCCTGAGATTTTGCACCAAAGTTTTTGTACTCCTAAAACTGGAGTATTACAAGGGCTGTTACAGGACTTTACTAGGCCCTGAGTTTTTAAGTTTCTCACAATATCCTGTAGCCCCTTTTTGGCTTCCAGTCTTAGGGGATACTGTCTTTGGTAAGGAAAAGAGGTGAGATTCTTTAGCATTATTAGAATTGGGCATACATTCTTTGCCCATCCAAATTGTTTGTCCATTGCCCAAACCTCCGTATTAATCTCTTCTTTAAATAATGAACAGCAGAGAGGGATTTACTCCCTGATAATGTTCCTATAGATAATGGCTCCTGCTCTGGCTAACAGGTCTCATCCTAGTAAGAGAGTGGGACTTTCTGACATGATGAGGAAGGCATGGGAGAAGAGTATATCTCCCCAGTTACAGCTTAGAGGCTGGGAGAAATATTGGGAGACTGCTGTCCTAGGACTCCTTGGACAGTTACAGACTTGGAAGACAACTGTTCAGAACAGGAAAGCAAAATTGAGAAGGCCAAACCAGTGCCCAGGAGGAGATCGACCTCCTGGCCCTCTAGTTAGCTTTACCGGGGGCTCAGTGAGGGTGATGGCTTGTGCTGGCACTTGCCTCGGGCACCCTCAGTCCTGTTGTTACATCATCTGATTAGCCACCTCAGTCTCTGGGAACCTTCATTCCCAGGAACACTGTGCTTTCCAGTGATGCCTTGGCACAGTGGCTAAGGACACTAAAGACAAGGACTAGGAGGTGGTTCATTCCTCTGGGGACAATCTCTCTTAAAGTGTCCTGATAAGCTGCAGTGATAGCAAGCTCTGCCAGACTGTGGCTGACCCAAGCCTTTCTCTCTTCTGAGCCCCTTGGGTCTGCTTGCCTGAAGACCATGACTAGGGCTGTGGCTTTTCTTTGGTCTCTCCTGTTTCTTTCAACCTTTTCCTCCTGGTCTCTATTATAGAGTGCCAAGGTTGCTAGATTCAGTAATGATTCTAGACTCTGTTCTGTCCCAGGGCCAGCTTCTGTCACTTTCTCCTAATGTCTGCTGCTGATTGTGTAATAAATTTGTCTTTTGATATTAACTGACCCTCGATGGAGTCTGGTGACAGGGGAGTATATATTCTTAAGGCCTCCCATAACTGTTCAAGGAAGCCTGTTGAATTTTCTTTTTTTCCCTAAGTTATGGTGGATAACATTGCATAGTTCATAGGCTTTTTCCTAGTTCACCTTAATCCCTGAAGTATGCAAGTTAATAGGTGCCTACAACTCCAGTCCCCCTGTTCTGAGTCAGCATCCCAGCAAGGGACTGCTTGTCTACCTGGAGGAAATCTATCCTTTTCCTCTGGTGTCATTTGGCCATGTACTTGATTAAGCTATCAGGTTTCCCCAAACTCTGGAGCAACTGTTAGAGCAGCCTCTCTCTCATTGCTGGTTAGGGCTTGACTGAGCAATAACATGATATCTTTCCAATCTAATTCAAAGGACTGACCCAGGCCCTGCAGAACATCTATGTAATTGTCCAGTCATCGGAAATTTTTCCTAAATTGGGGGCAGCTGCAACATGTGAAGCCTCCAGGACTGACCTGATGGCACCCTGCCCCCTCTCCACCAATCTGTGCCCACTGCCTGGCCCTGGACTTGGCCCTGAAAAACAAAGAACACCCAGAAAAGGATACTGATTTGGAGAAAGCCTGGCACCGTGTGTCTTTAATTCCTACCACCATGATATTGAAAGGCTGGGAGAGGCCTGCATAGGTGACTGCAGCTTTTACACCCCAGGCCCAGCCACCAGCTGTGTGCGACCACTGTACGTGGCCAGGTCCCCCTGGTTTTTGCAGGCAGCATCTGCCTGGCCATTCCTCTGCGGATGCACCCGATATTTCCTTAGCAGATTTAAAAGAAGCAAATAGGACAGATTTTAGCAAGCGAAATGTGTCCAACACACTCACCACTCTGACATTTGCTCCTAGCTGGCTAGCCAAAAATGTAACTGAGTGGGGAGGGAGCAGAGATTTCTCAAAGATGCTTTCAGTTACCCCAGTCCAATGTTTTCCCCAGTGTGCCCAGGTCCTTAAACTTCCTGTGGAGTGATTGATCTTTTACTTTGATATTGGATTGGCTGCTAGGCCCACAACACATGCTCTTCCTCCCGGAGCTTTTTGACGGCTTTTTGAACAAAGACGCACACCTGGAATTTCTACCTAGCCCATGCGTGGGAATGCCGCAAAGAACTTTATGTTTCCAGATGGGGACGTAGAGGCATGGTGGTGTAAAATTCCTGCCTTTGAAAAGATGCCCCTTACGGACTCAGTTTTTCTTAACACAGTCTCTCACTATGAAAAGTATATTAGTGATTGCTTAGAACTGGGAGGAATCATAAGGGAAATTATTAAAAATGGATACAGAGGGTTTGTTTGCAGTGATGAAAATGTTTAAAATTAGATATTGGTGATAGTCCTAAACCCTTCAAATATACTAAAAGCCACTGAATTGTGTAATTTGAAGTTCTGAATTTCATGGTATGTGAATTATTATCTCAATAAAGCTGTTATTTTAACAAAATTGAATAAAATAAATATGAAAAGAAGTTCTAATATTTACATCTTAAACCCCTGTTAAAGATCACTGAAAAAGGACATCAGATGCATAAAAATTAAAAGCAAACTCTCTTCCAGATTGAGATTTTCTGTAGATCAACTCATGTAATGCTCCAGCTTACTCTGCAAAGCCATTATTACATTTCTAATTTTTTAAATGAGAAACAACAGCTGAGATAATTGAAGTACATTCCTTAAAACTACACAATAAGTGGTGGAGCCAGGTTTTAAATATTGCTCACTGCTTTATCACAATGTTATATTTATAACTGAGCAGTACTACTCATATGGAGCTTGAAATTTCTAGATATTTCAATTCCTTTTCTTTCTTTTGCACCTTTGATCTTTCAACGTCACCTGCGTTATTTCTTTTGAATTGCTTGCCAAGCTTTATTTCCCTAATGTCAAGAGTTAATAGTGTCTTTTGGTTAAAGAACCACAGGGAACTTGCTTATTTCCTAGGGTCCCTTCTACACCTCTCTCTGCTCCTGTCTACCTTCTCTCAGAACCCAGGGAATCAGTTTTTTTTTTTTTCCTCTTCCTTTTTATTTCTTCAAATAATTCAATTTCTTTTTCACAACTTTTCTTCTGATTATAAGCAAAATATATGATCATAGTAGTAATTTTATAAACACACAGAAATGGGAAGAAAACTGTACACTCTTATCCTGAGATTATTTATTTATTTCAATTCTTCCCCCTTTCTTTCTCTGTTTATACAAATTGGCAGTAAACTGGGTACACATTTGTAAATTGCTTTTTCACTTAGTAATATGTCATGACATTTTTACATGCATGGCAATTAGTGATTGCATTATATTCCATTATATTGATGTTTATAGATTATTTACATTGCTACTTTGTTTATCTTGTACCCATCTTTTTCAACAACTTTATTGACTTGTAGTTCACATGCCACATAATCATCTACTTAGTGTACATTTTAATAATTTTACAGTATTCATAGACGTGTAATTATCACTACAGTCAATTTTAGAACATTTTCATTAACTTAAAAAAAATCAACATCCTTTAGAAATCATACTCATCTCTGCATCCCTCCCCAGTGGCATCTACAAATTTGACTAATTTTGTATCTCTACATTTGATTATTCCAGACATTTTACATAAACTGAATTATATAATGGGTGATCTTTTGTGACCAGATTATTTCACTTAGGATGATGTTTTCAATGTTCATTTGTGTTGCAGCATGTGTCAGTGCTTCATTCCTTTTTATGGCCAAATAATATTTCATTGTAGAGATATGCCATATTTTTGTTTACCCACTCATTAATTCATAAACATTTTAGCTGTTTACACTTTTTATTATTGTGAATATGCTTCTATAAACATTTGTGTACACACTTTTGGTTGATTTGTTTATTTTACATTTTACTTTTAAGGGAAAAATAACAACTTCATTGAGTACAATGTGAAGCTTTGACAAATGTTTACAATAAGGAATAAATCAGGCTAATTAACAACTCATCTCACATGATTGTGTGTGTGTGTGTGTGTGTTGAAAATATTACACACATAAATATATGTTTTCAATTCTCTTGGGTTTATACCAAGCAGTGGAGTTGCTGAGTTGAATGGCAACTCTATTTCTAACATTTTAGAAATGATAAAATATTTTTACAGGAACTTTATTATTTTACATTCCCAATAGCAATGTATAAGGGATTGATTTCTCTACATCCTCACCAATATTTGTGATTAAGAAAAGAAAAGTTGTAGTCATCCTCACCAATATTTGTGATTAAGAAAAGAAAAGTTGTAGTCATCCTAGCGGGTTTGAAGTGGTATCCCATTGTGTTTTCAACATGTGTCTTTTGGCCATTTGTGTATCTTCTTTGGAGAAATATTTATTCAAATACTTTGCTCATTTTATAATTGGGCTTTACAATTTTTGGCTTCACAGTCAAAAAATAAGAGATGGTGGTAAAACTTCAGAGAAAAGAGAACACTTATATGCTGCTGATGGGAATGTAAGTTAGTTCACATCTATGAAAAGCAGTTTGGAGATTTCTCAAAAAAAAAAAAAAAAAAAAAAAAAAAAAAACGAAAAACAAAATCTACTGGTCAACCCAGGAATCTTATTACTGGGTCTATGTCTGATATGGCTTGGATTTGAGTTCCTGCCCAACTCTCATGTTGAATTGGGTCTCATATTTTTCTTATTCATTCAGCCAGTCTATGACTTTTCATTGGAAAGTTTAGTCCATTTAGATTCCATGCTATTATTGATAAGTAGAGACTTGCTACAGCTATTTTGTTATTTGTTTTCTGGTTATTTTGTTGTCTGCTCTTCCCTCTGTTCTTTGAGTGAAAGTGATTTTCTCTGGATGTACGGTCTAATTTCTTGCTTTTGTGAGTGTGTGTAGTCATGGTATGTTTTTTCACTTGAAGTTACCATGAAGAAGTTTACAAATACTATTTTATAACCCATTATTTTAAACTCATGACAAGTTATCACCAATTGCAAAACAAATAAACAATAATGCAAAATAAAACTAATAAAAACTCTACACTTCTACTTAATTCCCTGCTTTTTAACTGTTTGTTGTTTCTTTTTTTGTATTATTATAATTTTTATGTCTTTAAAACTTCTTGTAGTTATTTTTTATTGCTTTATCAATTTTTCTTTCAACTAAAGATAAGAGGAGTTTACAAACTACAGTTACAGTGTTATGATATTTTGTGTTTTTCTCTATGCTTACTATTAACAGTGCGTTTTAAACCTTCAGATGATTTCTTTTTGTTCATTAACATCTTTTTATTTCACACTGAAGAACTCTCTTTAGCATTTCTTGTAGGACATATCTGGTGTTGATGAAATACCTCAGCTTCTGTTTGGGAATACCTTTATTGTCTTACATGCTTAAAGAATATTTTCCCTAGATATACTATTCTAGGGTAAAAGCTTGTTTCCATCAGCACTTTAAATATGTCATGCCTCTCTCTCCTGGTCTGTAAGATTTCCACTGAAAAGTCTGCTGCCAGCCGTATTGGAGCCCCACTGTATATTATTTTTCTTACATTTGTATTTCTTCTTTAGAAGGCTGTCTTTATCCTTGACATTTGAATGTCTGATTATCATATGCTTTAAAGTAAACTTCTTTGGGTTAAAACTGCTCAATATTTTATAACCTTATTTTACATAAATGTTGTATTTATCTAGGTTTGGAAAGTATTCTGCCATTATCCCTGTGAATAAACTTTCTACTTCAATCTCTTTCTCTACCTCCTTTTTAAAACAAATAAGTCTTAAATTTTCTCTTTTGAGGCTATTTATATAGATCCTGTAAATGTACTTCATTGTTTTTTCTTTTGTCTCCTTTTATTATGTATTTTGAAATAGCCTCTCTTCAACTATTTTCTCTCATTTAATTATTCTGGTATTAAGAGACTCTGAGAATGACTTAGAGAGGAGTCATTTCTTCTCAGTTTTTTGAAATAGTTTTAGCAGAAATTGTTCCGGCTCTTCATCAGACATCTGGTAAAATTCAGCTGAAAATTCATCTGGCCCTAGGCTTTTGTTGTTGTTGTTGTTTGTGGAAGACTATTATTGACTCAATTTGAGAGCTTATTGGTCTCTTCAGGGATTCAATTTATTCCTGGTACAGTCTGGAAAGGGTGAATGTGTCCAAAAATTTATTCATTTCTTCCAGATTTTTTAGTTTATGTGCATAGAGGTGTTCATAATATTCTCTGAGGTCTGTTTGTATTTCCATGGGGTCAATAGTAATATATTCCTTGTCATTTCTGACTGTGTTCAGTTTAATATTCTTTTTTTCTATTAGTCTAGCTAGTGGTCTATCTATTTTACTAATCAAACAAAAATAAACAGCTGTTGATTTGTTAACATTTTAAATGGATTTTTATTATCTTCTTCTGTTTGGCTATGATTTTGATTATTTATTGTCTTTTGCTACATTTTGGATTTGTTTTCTGCTGTTTCTCTAGTTATTTTTTAGTTTTGTTGTTAGCTTGTTAAATTGAGATCTTTCTAACTTTTTGATTTGGGCATATAGTGTTAAAAAATTTTCTCTCAACACTGCCTTAGCTGTGTCCCAGAGATTCTGAAATGTTGTATCTTTGTTCTCATTAGTTTCAAAAATCTTCTTGATTTCTGTCTACAGATTCAATGAAATTCCCATAAAAATACTATCAACATTCTTCACAGAACTAGAAAAATCCATAAAATCCATATGGAACCAAAAAAGAGACCTCATAGGCAAAGCAAGACTAAACAGAAAGAGCAAATCTGGAAGCATCACATTATACTACAAGGCTCTAGTTATCAAAACAAAATATACTGGTATAAAAATCAGCACGTTTACCAACAGAACAGAATAGCGAACTCAGAATAAAGCCAAATACTTACAACCAACTGAACTTTGATAAGTAAATAAAAACAAAGTAGGGAAAGGACACTGTGTTCGACAAATGGTGCTGAAATAATTTGCAAGCCACATGTAGAAGAATGAAACTGGATCCTCATCTGTCATGTTATACAAAAATCAAGATAAGTTAAATACTTAAATCTAAGAAGAACTGAAACCACAAAAATTCTAGAAGATAACACCGGAAAAACTCTTTCATGTGTTGGATTAGTTAGAGTTCATGACCAGCAACCCAAAAACAAATGCAACAAAATCAAAAAAATAGATAGTACCTAATTAAACTAAATGTTTCTGCACAGCAGAAGAAGTAATCAGCACATGTAACTCATTTTTTTAAAGATGAAATACAGAAAAAAGAAGTAATCAGCAGAGTAAGCAGACAACCCATGGAATGGGAGAAAATATTTACACACTATACATCAAACAAAGGACTAATAAACAGAATCTGCAAAGAATTCAAACAAATCAGCACTAAACAACAAATAAGCACATAAAAAGGTAGGCAAAGAACACAAATAGACAATTCTGATAAGATTATATACAAATGACCAACAAACAGAAAAAACGCTCAACATCACTAATTATCAGGGAACTGCAAATAAAAACCAAAATGAGCTATCATCTTACTTCTGCAAGAATGGTCATAATTAAAAAATAATATATGTTTATGTGGAAGTGGTGAGATGGAAATATTTTAACACTGCTAATAAGAATGTAAACTGGTACAAATACTGCATGTCTACTCAGAAGAATAGAAATCATTTCATTAAAAAAAGACACTTGTGGCTGGGCCTGGTGGCTCACGCCTGTAATCCCAGCACTTAGGGAGGCCAAGGCAGGCAGATCATGAGGTCAAGAGATCGAGACCATCCTGGCCAACATGGTGAAACCCTGTCTCTATTAAAAAATACAAAGATTAGCTGGACGTGGTGGCTCTTGTTGTAGTCCCAGCTACTCAGGAGGCTGAGGCAGGAGAATTGCTTGAACCCAGGAGGTGGAGGTTGCAGTGAGCTGAGATTGTGCCACTGCACTCCAGCCTGGCACCTGGCAACAGAGCAAAACTCTGTCTCACAAAAAGAAAAAAGACACTTGCACACACATGTTTATAGCAGCACAATTCTCAATTGCAAAAATATGAAACCAGACTAAATGCCCACCAACCAATGAGTAGATAAATAAAATGTGGTATATATATACCATGAAATGCTACTGAACCATAAAAAAAAAAATGAAATAATGACATTCAGAGGAACTGGGACAGAGTTGGAGACCATCACTCCAAGTGAAGTAACTCAGGATTGGAAAACCAAATATTGTATGTTCCTACTTAGAAGTGGGAGCTAAGCTATGAGAACACAAAGGCATAAGAAAGAGAGAAGTGAGGGATAAAACATTACAGATTGGGTACAGTGCACACTGCTTGGGTAGTGGGTGCACTAAAATCTTAAAAATTACCACCAAAGAACATATCCATGTCACCAAAAACAACCTGTTTCCCCAAAACTATTGAAATAATAAATTAAATAAATAAATTTTGTTACTGACAAAAAAAAACTTATACTCTGCATTAATTTTATTACTTATCTATAAGTTATTTAGGAACAGCTCATTCAATTTCCACGTAATTGTATGTTTTTTAGTGAATTCCTTTGTCTTGATTTGTAATTTGATTGCATTCTTGTCCAAGAGATTGCTGTAATTTGAGCTATTTTGCATTTACTTCTAATTATCTGACTGATTTTAGAATATGTGCCATGTGATAATGTAAAAAAAAAATCTGTATTCTGTTTGTGTGTTGAAAGTTGTGTAGATATCTGTCAGCTTCATTTGATTTATTGCTCACTTCAGGTCCTGAATATATGTCAAATGTCTGTCTTGATGATCTATCTAGTACCGTCAGTGGGGTGTTAAAGTCTCCCACTACAATTGTGTGGGAGTCTATTTCTCTTTAAAGATCTTTACCAACTTGCTTTATGAAACTAGGTGCTCCTCGGTTGGAAGCATATACATATTGAGGATAGTTAAATTCGTTGAAGTAAACCCTTTACCATTATGTAATGCCCTTTTTTTGTCTTTATTAATCCTTGTTGGTTTAAATTTTTTTTTTTTTCAGAAACGAGAATTGCAAAAAAAATAAAAAATAAAAAATCTCTGCTTTTTTATAATCTTCTTGGTAGATTTTTTCTTTATATCTTTATTTTGAGTCTGTCTGTGTCATTTCATATCAGATGGATCTCTTAAAGATGGCATACCAATGGATCTGGGTTCTTTTTCCAGTTTGCCAGTCTGTGTCTTTTAGTTGGGGCATTTAGCCCATTTACATTTCAGAATAGTATTGATATGTGTGAATTTAATTCATTCATCATTATGTAAGCTTATTATTTGACAGACTTGTTTTTTTTTTTATTGTTTTTTAGTGTCACCGGTCTGTGTACTTCAGTGTGTTTTTTGGGGGACTGGTAACAGTCTTCTTTATTTATTCACTGCTTCCTTCAAGAGCTCTTGTAAGGCAAATCAGGTGGTAATGAATTCTTTTAACATTTGCTTGTCTGAAAAGCATCTTATTTATCATTCACTTATGAAGGTTAGTTTGACCAAATACAAAATTCTAAATTGAAATTTTGTTTCATTAAGAATGTTGGGTATTGAATCCAATCTCTTATGATCTTTAGGATTTCTTCTGAAAGGTCTGCTGGGGAATTTCTCATGGAGGATAACATAAAATATGTTTTCCAAGTTGAATCTACTATCACCATCTTTTTCAGAGACAGAAATAAGTCATAGTTTTGGTATCTTTACATAATGCCATATTTCTTGCAGGTTTTGTTTGTTTCTTTTCATTCTTTTTCCTCTATTCTATTCCCACTGTCTTCTTTCAGAAAGCTGTTTTCAAGATAAATTTACAGCCAAATTCTACCAGATGTACATACAAGAACTGGTGCCATTCCTACATAAACTATCCCAAAAATTTTAAGAGGAAGTAATCCTCCCTAACTTATTGTATGAGACTAGTATTATCTTGATGCAAAAACCTGGAAAAGACATAAACAAGAAAGAACTTCAGGTCAATTTTTTTGACTAATATCAAAATCTTCAATAAAATACCAAAAAATCAAATCCAGCAGCAATAAGAGCCATCTATGACAAACCCACAGCACATATTACACTGAATGGGCAAAAGTTGGAAGCATTACCATTTAAAACTGACAAAAGACAAGGATGCCTTTACTCTCACTGCTCGTATTCAACACAATATTGGAAGTCCTGTCCGAAGCAATCAGGTAAAAGAAAGAAATAAGGAGCATCCAGACATAAAGAAAAGAAGTCAAACTATACTTGTTTGCAGATGACATGATCCTGTATCTAGAAAACCCCACAGTCTTATCCCAAAAGTTTCTTCAACTTATAAACACCTTTAGCAAAGCCTCCGGATTCAAAATCAATGTGTAAAACTCACTAACATTTCTATGCACACACACACACAAAAAAAACAGTCAAGCCAAGAGCCAAATTGGAAATACAATTTATTCACAATTGCCACAAAAAGAAAATGATACCTAGCAAGACAGCTAATCAAATAAGTAAAAGATCTCTACAAAGAAAACTGTAAAATACTGCTCAGATAAATCAGAAATGACACAAGCAAATGGAAGAATATTTTATGTTCATAGATAAAAATAATCAATATCACTAAAATGACTACATTGCCTGAAGAAGCTTATAGATTCAATGCTATTTCTATTAAAGTACCATTGACATTCTTCACAGAACTAGTAAAAAAATATTTTAAAATGTCCGTGAAACAGAATAGGAGCCTGAATAGCCAAGACAATCTTAACAAAAAAGGGCAAAGCTAGAGGCTTCACGCCACCTGGCTTCAAACTGTACTAAAGGGCTCTAGTAACAAAAACATCATGGCACTTGTACAAAAACATACACATAGACCAGAATAGATAACCCAGAAATATGACCACAGTCATACAACTCTCTGTTCTTTAATAAAGCTGACATAAAAAAGCAACAGGGGAAATATTTTCTATTCAATAAATGGTGCTAGGAAAACTGGCTAGCCATATGCATAAAATTAAAACTGGACCCCTTTCTTACGCTATATACAAAAATTAACTCAAGATTGATTAAAGACTTAAATTTAAAAACCAAAACTATAAAAACCCTAGAAGAAATGTAATACCATTCAGGACATAGGGATGAGCAAAGATATCATGATGAAGGCACCAAAAGCAATTGCAACAAAAGTAAAAATTGAAAAATAGGATTTAATTAAACTAAAGAGCTTCTGCACAGCAAAAGAAATTATCATCAGAGTGAACAGACAACCTACAGAATGGGTGACAAATTTTGTTTTTTTCTTTTTTTTTTTTTAAAGATGGGGTTTCACCATGATGGCCAGGATGCTTTTGAACTCCTGACCTCAGATAATCCACCCACCTCAGCCTCTCAAAGTGCTAGGATTACAGGCGTGAGCCACTGCTCCCAGCTTGGGTGACAATTTTTGAAATCTATTCATCTGAAAAAAGGTCTAATATTCAGCATCTACAAGGAACTTAAAAAAATTACAAGAAAAAAATTCTTTAGGAAGTAGGCAAAGTACATGAATAGAAACTTCTTTGAAAATGACATGTGTGCAGCCAGCAAACATGAAAAAAAAGCTCAACATCCCTGATTACTAGAGAAATGCAAATCAAAACCACAGGAAGATATCATCTTACACCTGTCAGAATGGCTGTTACTAAAAAGACTAAGAACAATAGATGTTTGTGAGGTTGGGTGTGGCTGTGACTCCACCCAAATCTCAATTTAAACTGTAGCTCCCAGGATTCCCATGTGTTGTGGGAGGGACCCTGGGGGAGGTAATTGACTCATGGGGGCCAGTCTTTTCTATGCTATTCTCATGATAGTGAATAAGTCTCATGAGATCTGATGGGTTTATTAGAGGTTTCTGGTTTTACATTTTTCTCATTTTTCTCTTGCCATTGCCATATAAGAAGTGCATTTCACCTCCCACCATGATTCTGAGGCCTTCCCAGCCGTGTGAAACTGTAAGTCCAATTTAACCTATTTTTTTTTCCAATCTCAGATATGTCTTTATAAGCAGCATAAAAACAGATTAATATGGTAAATTGGGACCAGTAGAGTGGGACACTGCTAAAAAGATAACCAAAAATGTGGAAGCAATTTTAGAACCTGGTAACAGGCAGAGGTTGGAACAATTTGGAGGACTCAGAAGAAGACAGGAAAATGTGGGAAAGTTTGGAACTTCCTGGAGATGTGTTTAATGGCTTTGCCCAAAATGCTGATAGTGATATGAACAATAAGATCCAGGCTAAGATGGTCTCAGATGCAGATGAGGAACTTGTTGGAAACTGGAGTAAAGGTGACTCTTGTCATGTTTTAGCAATGAAACTGGAAGCATTTTGCCCCTGCCTTAAAGATTTGTGAAACTTTGAACTTGAGAAAGATGATTTAGGGTATATGATGGAAGAAATTTCTAAGCAGCAAAGCATACAAGAGGTGACAAGGGTACTGTTAAAGACATTCAGTTTTATAAGGGAAGCACAGTACAAAGGTTTCAAAAATTTGCAGACTGACTATGGAATAGTAAAGAAAATCCCATTTTTAGAGAGAAATTCAAGTCAGCTGCAAAAATTTGCATAAATAGCAGGAAGCCTAATGTTAACCCCAAGACCATGGGGAAAACGTCTCCAGGACATGTCAGAGACCTTCACAGCAGCCCCTTCCATCACAGGCCTGAAAGTCCAGGAAAAAAAAAGTGGTTTCTTGTGCCAGGCTCATGGTTCCTGTGCTGTGTGCAGTCTAGGAGCTGGGTGTCCTGTGGCCCAGTCACTCCAGCTGTGGCTGAAATGGGATAATGTAAAGCTCAGGCTGTGGCTTCAGAGGTTGGAAGCCCCAAGTCTTGGTAGATTTCATACTGTGGTGAACCCGCCTCTTGTATCAGTGTGACCTGGATAAGACCTGGATTCAAAGGAGATTATTTTGGAGCTTTAACATTTGACGGCCATGCTGGATTTCAGACTTGCATGGGACCTGTAACACCTTTGTTTTAGTCAATTTCTGCCATTTGCAACAGCTGCATTTATCCATTACCTGTACCTCCATTGTGTCTAAGAAGTAACTAGTTTGCTTTTGACTTTACAGGCTCATAGGCAGAAGGGACTTGTCTTTTCTCAGATGAGACTTTAGACTGTGGATGTATGGGTTCATGCTGAAATAAATTAAGATTTTAGGGGACTGTTGGAAATGCATAGTTGATTTTAAAATGTGAGGAGATGAGATTTGGAAAGGTCAGGGGTGGAATATTAAGGTTTGGCTGTATTCTCACCCAAATCTTTATCAGCAACATGAAAACAGACTAATATAGATGTGTACAATGAATCCTTATCCTGTTTAAGGTAATTTGTTTACATATGAGTAAAGGGTGGAATAAAAAATAATATGAGGCCTATGAAAGAACAAAATAGGGGATTCAGTCAATTTAGAGAAATAACTTACCTCTGATAAAGTCCACTGTGTTAGTCAGAAGAAAGTACTATAAAATTTTTGGCATTCACAATGAACTAAACAACACATCAATGAACACACACACACAAAAATGAAGATAAAAAGGTACCAGGCTGCAACAAAATAGGACTGTATAATATCAGGATTTCTAAGATACTAAAAATAAAATAGCATAATTGAAACACAAATTGAAGATCATGAGAATATGATAGAAACTGTGTTGAATGGAATCATTAATATAAAGAATAAGTTTCAGAAGCTACCCTAGAATTCAAAGTAAAAGGATGAAAACATTGTAAAAGGATAATTAAAAGTAAAAGGATGATTAAAAGTAAAAGTAAAAGGATGAAAACATTGTAAAAGGATGGTTAAAAGTGAAAGGATGAAAACATTGTAAAACATTAAAAAGATGAAAACATTGTAAAAGAAATATATATACAGATTAAGCAAATATAAAAATTACATGTCTTACTAATATTTCTAAAAATGAAATACAAATACATGAACAGAAGCATTAATCAGATAATAGAAGATAATATATTGCTAAGGTTTGTTTTTTTTTGTACTTTAGATTCTGAGCTACATTTGTAGATCATGTAGGATTGTTGCATAGGTACACAAATGGTAATGTGGTTTTCTGCCTCCATCCCCCTATCACCTACAACTGGCGTTTATCCTCATGTGATCTCTCCCCAACCTCCCCACATCCCTGCTGCCCCTCCCTTGGCCACCACCAACAGAACCCAGTGTGTGATGCTCCCCTCCCCGTGTTCCTGTGTTCTCATTGTTCAACACTCGCCTATGAGTGAGAACATGTGGTGTTTGATTTTCTGTTCTTGTGTCAGTTTGCTGAGAATGATGGTTTCCAGATTCATCCATGCTAATACAAAGGAGACAAACTCATTACTTTTAGTGGATGAATAGTATTCCACGGTGTATATGTACCACATTTTCTTTGTCCAGTCTATCATTGATGGGCATTTGAGTTTGGTTCCAGGTCTTTGTTATTGTAGACAGTGCTGCTATGAACGTACGTGTGCATGTGTCTTTATAATAGATTGATTTACAATCCTTTGGGTATATACCCAGTAGGCAATTGCTGGGTCAAATGGAAATTCTATTTCTAGGTCCTTGAGGAAGCACCACACTGTCTTCCACAATGGAAGAACTAGTTTACACCCCCATCAATGGTGTAAAAGTGTTTCTATTTCTCCACATCCTCTCCAGCATCTGTTGTCTCCAGATTTTTTAATGTTCACCATTCTAACTGGTGTGAGGTGGTATCTCAATGTGGCATTTCTCTAATAATCAGTGATGATGAGCATTTTTTCATATATTTGTTGGTCTCATATATGTCTTCTTTTGTAAAGGGTCTCTTCATATCCTTCTCCCACTTTTGGATGGGCTTGTTTGTTTTTGTCTTGTAAATCTGTTTTAGTTCTTTGTAGATTGTGGATATGAGCCCTTTGTCAGATAGGTAGATTGTAAAAAAATGTTCCCATTCTCTTGGTTGCCAGTTGACTCTAATGATTGTTTCTTTTGCTGTACAGAAACTCTGGAGTTTAATTAGGTCCCATTTGCCCATTTTGGCTTTTGTTGCCAATGCTTTTGGTGTTTTAGTCATGAAGTCCTTGCCTATGCCTATGTCCTGAATGGTTTTGCCTAGGTTTTCTTTTAGGGTTTTTATGGTATTAGGTCTCATGTTTTATGGTGTTAGGTCTCATGTCTATTTTGGCTTTTGTTGCCATTGCTTTTGGTGTTTTGGTCATGAAGTCCTTGCCTATGCCTATGTCCTGAATGGTTTTGCCTAGATTTTCTTCTAGGGTTTTTATGGTGTTAGGTATTATGTTTAAGTCTTTAATCCATCTGGAGTTAATTTTAGTGTAAGGTTTCAGGAAGGGATCCAGTTTCTGCTTTCTGCACACTACTAGCCAGTTTTCCCAACACCATTCATTAAACATGGAATCCTTTCCACATTGCTTGTTTATGTGAGGTTTGTCAAAGATCAGATGGCTGTAGATGTGTGGCATTACTTCTGAGGCCTCTGTCCTGTTCCATTGGCCTATATCTCTGTTTTGGTACCAGTACCATGCTGTTTTGATTACTGCAGCATTGTAGTATACTTTGAAATCAGGTAGCGTGATCTTTCTGGCTTTGTCCTTTTGCTTAGGTTTGTCTTGGCTATGTGGGATCTCTTTTGGTTCCATATGAAGTTTAAGGTGTTTTTTCCAATTCTGTGAAGAAAGTCAATGGTCGCTTGATGGGGATAGCATTGAATCTATAAATTCCTTTGGGCAGTATGACCATTTTCACAATATTGATTCTTTCTAACCATGAGCATGGAATTTTTCTCCATCTATTTTTGTCCTCTCTTATTTCCTCAAGCAGTGATTTGTAGATCTCCTTGAAGAGGTCCTTTACGTCCTTTGTTAGTTGTATTCCTAGATATTTTATTCTCTTTGTAGCAATTGTGAATGGGAATTTGCTCGTGATTTGGTTCTCTGTCAATTTGTTACTGGTGTATAGAAATAATTGTAATTTCTGCACATTGATTTTGTATCCTGAGATTGCTGAAATTGCTTATCAGTTTCAGGAGGTTTTGGGATAAGATGATAAGGTCTTCTAAATTTACAATCATGTTGCCTGAAAATATAGACAATTTGACTTTCTCTTTTCCTAGTTGAATGCCATTTTTTTCTTTTTCTTTTTTCTTTGCCTAATTGCTATGGCTAGAACTTCTAATAGTATATTTAATAGGATTGGTGAGAGAGGGCATCCTTGTCTAGTGCTGGATTTTAAAGGGAATGCTTCCAGTTTTTGCCCATTCAGTATGACATTGGCTGAAGATTTGTCACCAATAGCTTTTAGTGTTTTGAGATATGTTCCTCTGATACCAAGTTTATTGAGAGTTTTTAGCACAAAGCCCTGTTGAATTTTGTAGAAAGCCTTCTCTGCATCTATTGAGATAGTCATGTGGTTTCTGTCTTTGGTTCTGTTTATGTGGTGAATCACGTTTATAGACTTACATATGTTGAGCCAGCCTTTCATCCCTAGAATGAAGTCTACTTGATCGTGGTGGATAAGTTTTTGATATGCTGTTGCAATCAGTTTGCCAGTATTTTATTGAAGATTTTCACATCGATGTTCATCGTGGATATTAGTCTGAAGTTTTCTATTTTTGTTGAATCTCTGCCAGATTTTGGTACCAGTATGATGTTGGTCTCATAAAATGATTTGGGAGCGATTCCCTCTTTTTGTATTGCTTGGAATAGTTTCAGAAGTAATGGTACCAGCTTCTCTTTGTACATCTGGTAGAATTCCACTGTGAACCCATCTGGACCTGTACTTTTTTTGGTTGGTAGGCTATTAATTGCTGCCTCAACTTGAGTCCTTGCTATTGGTCTGTTCAAGGTTTCAACTTCTTCCTGGTTTAGACTTCAGAGGGTGCAAGTGTCCAGGAATTTATCCATTTCTTCCAGGTTTACTGGTTTATGTGCATAGAGCTGTATGTAGTAATCTGTAGTTTGTATTTCTGTGGGATTAGTGGTAATATCTCCTTCAATATTTTTTATTGCATCTATTTGATTCTTGTCTCTTTTCCTTTTTGTTAATCTGGGCAGCAGTTTGGCTATTTTGCTGATTCTTTTTTTTTTTTTTTTTTTTTAAATAAACAGCTCTTGGATTTACTGATTTTTTGAAGGGTTTTTTGTGTCTCTATCTCCTTCAGTTCTGCTCTGATCTTAGTTCTTTTCTGCTGCTAGCTTTTGAGACTTTTTTTTCTATATTGCTCCTGTAGCTCTTTCTATTTTGATGATAGAATGTCAATTTTAGATCTTTTCTTGCTTCTCAGGTGGGCATTTATTGCTATAAATTTTCCTCTAGACACTACTTTCCATGTGTCCCAGAGATTCTGGCATGTTGTGTCTTCATTCTCTTTGGTTTCAAAGAATATCCATCTTTATTTCTGCCTTCATTTTGTTGTTTATCCAGTTAACATTCAGGAGCCAGTTGTTCAATTCTCATGAAGCTGTGTGGTTCTGAGTTATTTTCTTAATTGTGAGTTCTAATTTTATTGTCCTGTGGTCTGAGAGACTGTTTGTTATGATTTCCATTCTTTTGCATTTGTTGGGGAGTGATTTACTTCCAATTATGTGGTCAATTTTAGAGTAGGTGCCATGTGGTGCTGAGAAGAATTTATATTCTGTTGATTTGGGGTGGAGATTTCTGTAGATGTCTATTAGGTCTACTTGGTCCAGATCTGAGTTTAAGTCCTTTATATTCTTGTTTTCTGTCTCCTTGACCTGTGTAATATTTACAGTGGAGTGTTAAAGTCTCACACTATTATTGTGTAGGATTCTAAGTCTCTTTGTAGGTCGTTCAGAACTTGCTTTATGTACCTGAGTGCACCTATATTGGGTGCATATATATTTAGGATTGTTAGCTCTTCTTGATGCATTAATCCTGTAACCATTATGTAATACCCTTCTTTTCATCTTTGTTGGTTTAAAGTCCATTTTATCAGAGACTGGTATTGCAGCTCCTGCCTTTTTTGTTCTCCATTTACTTGATAAATCTTCCTCCATCTCTTTATTTTGAGCCTATGTGCATCCTTGCACATGAGATGGGGTTCCTAAATACAGCACACTCATGGGTCTTGACTTTATATCCAATTTGCCAGTCTGTGTTTCTTGATTGGAACATTTAGTCTGTTTACTTTTAATGTTAATATTGTTACATGTGAGCTTAATCCTGCCATTTTGATGCTAGCTGGATGTTTTGCCCATTAGTTGACACATTTTTTTTTTCATTGTGTTGATGGTCTTTACCATTTGGTATATTTTTGGAGTGGCTGGTACTGGTTATTCCTTTCTTTGTTTAGTGCTTCTTTCAGGAGCTCTTGTAAAGCAGGCCTGATGGTGATGAAATCTCTCAGCAATTGCTTGTCCATATAGGATTTTCTTTCTCCTTCCCTTATGAAGTTTAGTTTAGCTGAATATAAAATTCTAGGTTGAAAGTTCTTTTCCTTAAACACGTTAAATATTGGTCCCCACTCTCCTGGCTTGTGTGGTTTCTGCTGAGAGATCCACTTGATTCTGCTGGGCTTCTCTTTCATGGTAACTTGATCTTTTTCTCTGGCTGCCCTTAGCATTTTTTCTTTCATTTCAACCCTGGTGAATCTGACAATTATGTGCTTTGGCATTGCTCTTCTTGAGAAATATCTTTGTGGTGTTTTCTATACTTCCTGGATTTGAATGGTGGCATGGCTTACTAGGTTGGGGAAGTTCTCCTGGATAATATCCTGAATAATGTTTTCCAGCTTAGATTCATTCTCTCCATCACATTGGGTACACCTATCAAATGTAGATTATGTCTTTTCACATAATCACATATTTCTCGGAGGCTTTGTTCATTTCTTTTCACTCTTTTTTCTTATACTTACCTTCTCATTTTATTTCACTGAGTTGATATTCAATTTCTGATATTGTTTCTCCTGCTTGGTCGATTTGGCTATGGAAACTTGTGTATACTTCATGAAGTTATCTTGCTGTGTTTTTCAGCTCCATCAAATCCTTTATATTCTTCTCTAAGCTGTTTATTCTAGTTCACATCTCATCTAACCTTTTTTCAAGTTTCTTAGTTTCTTTAAACTGGTCTAGCACATGTTCTTTTAGCTCTGAGAAGTTTGTTATTACCCACCTTCTGAAGCCTGCTTCTCTCAATTCATCAGATTCATTCTCCATCCATCTTCGATCCCTAGCTGGTTAGGAATTGTGATCCTTTGGAGGAGAAATGGCGTTCTAATTTTTGGTGTTTTCATCCTTTCTGCACTGGTTTCTTCCCATATTAGTGACTTTATCTACCTGTGCTCATTTTAGTTGGTGACTTTCAGATGGGGTCTCTGAGTGGATGTCCTTTTTGTTGATGATGAAATTATTTCTTTCTGTTTCTTAGTTTTCCTTCTAACAGTCAGTCCCCTCTGCTACAGGACTGCTGGAGTTCCACTCTGGAACCTCCTTGCCTGTGGATCACCTGTGGGGGCTGCAGCACAGTAAAGGTTGCTTCCGGTTTCTTCTGTTATCTTCATTCCAGATGGGAACCTGCCAGATGCTGGCCTGAGTTGACATCTGAGGTGCCTCTTTGGGTATACAGGGGTTGGGGAGCTGCTTGAGGAGACAGTCTGTCCCTTATAGGAACTCAAGTGCTGTGCTGGGAGCTCCACTGTTCCATGCAGAGCTGCTGGGCAGGTACTTTTAAGTCTGCTGCAGTGTAACTCTTAACCGCCTCTCTTCCCAGGTGCTCTGTCCTAGGAAGTTCAGCTTTATTTATAAGTTCCTGTCATGCTGCTGTCTTTTTTCTAGATGCCCTGCCCCACGTGGAGTAGTCTTGTCACAGTCTGCCAGCAGAGGTGTTGCTGAGCTGCCACAGGCTCTGTCCCACTGCTGTGTGAACTGCCTTTGTGTGGCATACTGCCTCAGTAGTGGTGGTCGCCTTTCCTCCCACTGAGCTGGACTGTCCTGGGTCAAGCTGTGCTTGCTGTGAAACTCTCAATCCAGAGCATTTCAGATTGCTTGTTTTGTGTGGGTGGTACCTGCTGAGCCAGATCACCTGGCTCCCTGTCTCTGCTCCCTCCATTTCAATTGAATGGCTGGCTCTGTCTCACAGGCATTCCAGGCATCAGTTGAAATGGCACCTGGAACACCTGAGAGACAGAGCCACCCATTCAACTGAAAGGGAGGGGGTAGAGACAAATTTGTGTGAGTTTCTGTGCACTGACCCGGCACCGGCTGAATCTGCCATGCTGAAAATCCGTGGTGCTTTTCAACCCAGGAATCTCCTGGTCTGTGGGCAGTGAAAATTTGTTTGGAAATGCGGTGGGCACTCACTCTCTGTGTTATTCTTACTGGGAACTGCACTCTGGAGCTGTTCCTATTTGGCCATCTTGGATCCTCCCTCAATATTGGTATGCTTTTAATATGAACACAGATATATAGTAAAACTTCAAAAATTTACAATGGAAATAAAATATAAAAATAAAAAATACAAACTATGCTTTTCAACTTTTGTTGCTCAACTTTCAAGATACATTTTTAAGCATTGATACTAGCCATTTCATTTATCCCTAAAGAAGTGAGGGTGCTGGGAATTTAAACATGTCAGTGCAGTTGTTTTTACATTATTAACTGAAGAACAAGTTATTAAAGATTTTTTAAGATTAAGAAACAAAAGACAATGAGAAAGAGTCAGGTAAGAACTATGAGTTACATGTCTAATAATTTTGCATTGAAACTCTCAAAAATTGCTCTTGTTTGATAAAAGGAATGATCATTAGTATTGTCATGGTGGAGAAAGACTCTCTGTTGAAGCTTTTCTGGGCACTTTTCTGTTGAAACTTTGGTCAACTTTCTCAAAACACTCTCATAATAAGCAGGTGTTATTGTTCCTTGGTTCCTTGGCCTTCCAGAAAGTCAACAAGCAAAATGCTTTGAACGAAAACAAAACAAAACAAAACAAACAAAAAAAAAAAAAACCGTTGCCATAACCTTTGCTCTTTACCATAAGTTCATTTTTGACTGGAACAATCCCAACTCTTGGTAGTCTTTGCTTTGATTGTACTTTGGCACCAGGATCACACTGGAAAAGCCATGTTTCAGCACTTGTTACAATTCTTCAAAGAAATGCTTTAAAATCTTGATTTCACTTTTTAAAAATTTCCTCTGAAAAAACTCTGCTTGTCTGCAGCTAATCTGGATGCAATGGTTTTGGCATTCATCAAGCAAAAAGTTTGCTCAACTTTAAGTTTTCAGTCAGAATTGTGTAATCTGAGCCAATTAACATGTCTATAATACTGGCTATTTTGTTAATTTTTGGTCTTTTTCAATTAGGGCACAAACAAGTTTTTTTTTTTTTTTTTTCTCAAAAATTGATGTGGTTGGTTTATTGCTGCAAGATTCATCTTCAACATTTTCTCATATCTTCTTTGTTTTGGCTTAAATTTTAGCCGAATTCCTGTTACTCTGATAGAGGCACTTTTTGAACTGATGCCTTATTTTTCTTAGTTCTTCTAACTAGATCCTGTTAAGGCAAGTTATAACAAATTAGCATAAATTTATTTTGGCACAAAAAGTTACAATCCATGCATACTTTCTATAACATATATTTTCCATGAACTTTTTAAAGATCCTTCATATATGCATTGAAAAAATTAACTATATTTTAGTTTCTATACCTAGAAACATATTTTTTCTTCACTGCACACGTAAGAATGATATTCTAAAAGCGCATCAGCATACAAAATTAATTACTTATAAAAGAATAAAATTCAGACTGATCCATTTCTCTACATGGAACAACATTTACAAAGTTTTGAGAGGAAAATGTGTTGACCTAAATATTTTATCCCCATATTTATTTACAGAACAATATAAAAGTGTTTTTACATATGAACCAATTTTTTAAAACCTACTAATACATTTTCGAAAAAAAAATCTAAAATACTATCAAGTCTACTAAGAGTCAAAAGATACATAAGCAATCACATCAAAAATTGAAAGTGAATAAAGAACCAAATAGAAATAATGACTTGTGCTCAAATAATTACAATAAGTCTAGTTATAAAACAAGAAAAATATAGCAGAAAGGTAAAGTATATTGCTTAAAAATAATAATGTAATTTGGATTGAAATTGCCAGATAATATTCATAAACTTATAAGTGAAGTAGAAATGAGGAATAAACTCTTAAACTGTTGACCTTACATTGATCAAAATAAAAAAGACAGCATTTCACTTTTGACACTGACACATAGGAAAGATTTTGTAGAATTTTGAATTATCTACTTGTTAAATTTAAAAGAGATTATTTACATTATAAAGTAATGAAAAGGGTAAGGGACAATAATGCAAGACAAACACCATTAAACTGGACGATAAAAGTCATATTAAAAATAAAAATATAATGGCCATGAATCTTTATATGTCAACATTACACCAAAATAATTAAAGTACAACTTCGGAAACACAAAGAAAAATAGACAGAAATACAATGGCACAGGACATTAATCTCTAAAAATCCTTTACAGATCAAGTGGACAAAAAATAAAATAAAATTATAAATAATTTTAAAAACACAGTAAGTTATATTTTAACATATATTTATATAAGTAATTATATAACTTAATATACATAACAAGTTACATATATTAAATATATATGTATGTATATACATATATACACATATATATACATATATATATATATATATATATATATATATATATATATAAATGCCTATGGTACATTTACAAGAATTACTCACATTCTAGGCCACAAAGAAAGCTCAGTAAATGTCACAATATATTTCAGAAAAGAATAAATCTATAACAGTGTTAGAAAAAAGTATATATTGCTGTCAATAGAGTAGACATATTTAGAAATTTCTGGGAAAAAGGAGACAGGAGTTTGTACTGAACAGCATGTCTATTTCCATTTCTCCTGTTACCTCAGGCTCACTAAAATGAAATCAGTCAGTAGACTTGCCTCCACTTTTTAACACTGAGTCTCTAATCAATATTATTGTTCATTAGATATTTCCATTCACATTAAGCAAGATAGTCTTACACTGATAAACATAGATGGACAAGCAAGATTTTCCAACATGTAAGGAAAACCAATAACATAAAAGAGAAAGTTTAAAGTAATCATATAAAATGACAGACTGATAAAAAGATAGCTCATGAAACAGAATAATATTTTAATTGTAATCGATATCCTCAGAGATATCAAGAGATTATTGCATTCACAAATAAAAATAAGGTTATTCTATAAAATAAGAAGTTAAAGGAAAAGTATGTCTTCAAATGAAAAATAAAATTATTTAATAACAATAATTACTAGAAGGGTTTAACAATACAATGATTATGGATAGAGATTGAATTTATAATCTTACTGTAGTGAAAATCAAACATACCACAAAGAAAAAACAGGTGAAAACTAAAAAATAAAAATTGAGATACATATATACATAACCCAGAAGATTCAATGTACATCTAAGAGAAGTTACAAAGATGGAGAACAAAGACTTATACAGCAGGGTAAATAATGAAAGAAATAGAAAAAGACAATTTCCCTATGCTTCCCCTAAAGCATGAGACAAACAAGAATCAAGCAGAATAATGATAATAAAAGTAACCAAAGTCTACCCCTAGACACTCCATTAAATTTCAGAACTATAATTTAAAAACTCTAAATGTTTCCATATCAGGAAGAATAAAGACAAAAGGAACAAAAATTAATTTGCCATCTAACTTCTCACTAGTAATACTGGGTGCCAGAAGGCAATTGCATCACATCTTTAAGTTTTTGTGCTAAAATTGTTTTGTTTGAGAATCAATCCCCAGCCAAGCCAACAATGAACCATGAAAGTAGAATAGAAATTTTTCAGAAATATAAACCTCAGGAATGTTAAGGCCTTTTGAGTGAAACAATTTATTAAAAACAATAATCCAAGAAAGAAGAAAATATAAATACAAGAAATAACAGTAAACATTACAGCCAATAAAAATTATGATGTGTTTCAAAACAATGTTATAACAATTCCAAACGTTAGTCACCGATGATTACATTAAGAGAGAGATGGAGAGAAGGAGAACATGCCAAATTATTTTAAATTCTGAGCTTCATATAAAATACAAATTTAAATTTGAAATAAATACTTAAGGGTAACTATTCATAAAAAGCTTACTATAACTTCCAATTCACTAGAAGAAAAAGAACAAAGAAATCTTGATCAATTCAATACAAAGGGCCAAAAAGTGAATAGAAGTATTTGTGTGTGCATGTGCACACACTATTACATGAAGGAGAAAAAAAGAGTAAATAGAAAACAGAAAAAAATGATACCAGAATCTTTAAAATATAAGATTTTAAAAGTTAGAAAATAGTGAGAAAATATATATTAGACAAATACTAGAATGAAAAAAATAATTGAGATAAGGTTAAATCAAGTATTCAAGCACTATTATCAGGCAACCTTAATATCACATACACAACAGAATTCAAGGTAAAAAATGTTTAAACAGAAAAATGAGAATAATTTTATATTCTGAAAGTAACAAGTTTTCAAGAAACTATAACTGACATAATTATTTACCTAAGGATATTTTTAAATCTACTAACAAAGCTGTTAGAAATGAAAGGGACAATGAGCTTATCCAAAATCATCAGGAAGATCATGAAAAAAGTCTCTTGGAGATATAAAGGGCTATAATATGATAAAATAAGAAATTAATATCAAAGGATAACACATACATATGCATCCATATAGTTAGAAAATATTTACTTTGCAATTATTTTTTCAGCTTCTGTTAAAAACTAAATTATTTTATTTTTTAATATTTATGTTTCTAATATATTTAAGGCTGAACAATTTCTTCAGTATTTCTTTGTGTACATCAAAAAGGTTTAGATATGTTAGTTTTGACATGTAATATTTTTATTGTCATGACTAAAATATTAAAGAATTAAAGAGAAAACAATGAAAGATTGGTACAAAGTTATTAATAGTGGTCATTCTGAGAGATTACAGATTGTTTTCTTCCATTTAGGTTATTTTTTATATTTTCTGAATAAAGTTACAATTATCTCTTTTAAAGTGGAAAATCAAAAGTTTTTGCAAAAATATTCCATAAGTTGTTGCCTTAACTGATTGAAAAAGAAATATATATTTATAAAAGTATTTTCATTTCATTTTTCTATTTTTCCATATAGTATATGTACTTTTACAAATAGTTTTTAAAATATAATACAGTTTAATTCAAGAAGTTGAAATAAGACCATGAAATTCACAGTTAATTCAAATGTTAGCAGTTGATGCCTAGAATATAATGATTCATTGTGGATGATTCTAACACATGTAAGTTTGAGGGAAAAAAATTAAGTCTTTAAAGAGTACATATTGTAAAATTTTCTTTATGTACAGTTTAAGCCAAGCAAAAATAATCTATATCAAACAGAAAACTTTTTCTCTAAAGGGTGATATAGTAAACATTTTAAGCTTTGTGGATCATACAGGGCATGTTGTACATGGCTAGCCAGTTTTCCCAACACCATTTATTAAACAGGGAGTCCTTTCCCCATTGCTTGTTTTTGTCAGGGTTGTCGAAGATCAGATGGTTGTGGGGTATGTTGTATTTCCTGTGAGGCCTCTGTTCTGTTCCATTGGTCTATATCTCTGTTTTGGTACCAGTACCATGCTGTTTTGATTACTGTAGCCTTGTAGTATAGTTTGAAGTCCGGTAGTGTGATGCCTCCTGCTTTGTTCTTTTTGCTTAGAATTGACTTGGCTATGCGGGCTCTCTTTTGGTTCCATATGAAGTTTAAGGTGTTTTTTTCCAGTTCTGTGAAGAAGGTCATTGGTAGCTTGATGGGAATAGCGTTGAATCTGTAAATTACTTTGGGCAGTATGGCCATTTTCACAATGTTGATTCTTCCTAACCATGAACATCGAATGTTTCTCCATCTGTTTGTATCCTCTCTTATTTCATTGAGCAATGGCTTGTAGTTCTCCTTGAAGAGGTCCTTTACGTTCCTTGTTAGTTGTATTCCTAGGTACTTTATTCTCTTTGTAGCAATTGTGAATGGCAGTTCGTTCTTGATTTGGCTCTCTTTAAGGCTATTACTGGTGTATAGGAATGCTTGTGATTTTTGCACGTTGATTTTGTATCCTGAGACTTTGCTGAAGTTGTTTATCAGTTTCAGGAGATTTTGGGCTGAGATGATGGGGTCTTCCAGATATACAATCATGTCATCTGCAAATAGAGACAATTTGATTTCCTCCTTTCCAATTTGGATACCCTTTATTTCCTTTTCTTGCCTGATTGCTCTGGCTAGAACTTCCAGTACTATATTGAATAGGAGTGGTGAGAGAGGGCATCCTTGTCTAGTGCCAGATTTCAAAGGGAATGCTTCCAGTTTTTGCCCATTCAGTATGATATTGGCTGTTGGTTTGTCATAAATAGCTTTTATTGTTTTGAGATACGTTCCGTCAATACCTAGTTTATTGAGGGTTTTTAGCATAATGGGTTGTTGAATTTTGTCAAAAGCCTTCTCTGCATCAATTGAGATAATCATGTGGTTTTTGTCTTTGGTTCTGTTTATGCGGTGAATTACGTTTATGGACTTGCATATGTTGAACCAGCCTTGCATCCCCGGGATGAATCCTACTTGATCATGATGGATGAGCTTTTTGATATGCTGTTGCAATCTGTTTACCAGTATTTTATAGAAGATTTTTGCATCTATGTTCATCATGGATATTGGCCTGAAATTTTCTTTTCTTGTTGAGTCTCTGCTGGGTTTTGGTATCAGGATGATGTTTGTCTCATAAAAAGATTTGGGAAGGATTCCCTCTTTTTGGATTCTCTGGAATAGTTTCAAAAGGAATGGTATCAGCTCCTCTTTGTATGTCTGGTAGAATTCGGCTGTGAACCCATCTGGACCTGGGCTTTTTTTGGGTGTTAGGCTCTTTATTGCTGCCTCAACTTCAGACCATGTTATTGGTCTATTCAGGGTTTCGGCTTCTTTCAGGTTTAGGCTTGGGAGGATGCAGGTGTCCAGGAATTTATCCATTTCTTCCAGGTTTACTAGTTTATGTGCATAGAGTTGTTTGTAATAATCTCTGATGATGGTTTGGGTTTCTGTGGAATCTGTGGTGGTATCCCCTTTATCGTTTTTTATTGCATCAATTTGGTTATTCTCTCTTTTCTTTTTTATTAATCTGGCTAGTGGTCTGTCTATTTTGTTGATCTTTTCAAAAAACCAGCTCCTGGATTTATTGATTTTTTGAAGAGTTTTTTGTGTCTCTATTTCCTTCAGTTCTGCTCTGATCTTAGTTATTTCCTGTCTTCTGCTGGGTTTTGAGTTTTTTTGATCTTGCTCCTTTAGCTCTTTCAATTTTGATGATAGTGTGTCAATTTTAGATCTCTCCTTTCTTCTCATGTGGGCACTCATTGCTGTATATTTTCCTCTAGAGACTGTTTTAAATGTGTCCCAGAGATTCTGGTATGTTGTGTCTTCGTTCTCATTGGTTTCGAAGAACATCTTTACTTCTGCCTTCATTTCATTGTTTATCCAGTCAACATTCAAGAGCAAGTTGTTCAGTTTCCATGAAGCTGTGCAGTTCTGAGTTAGTTTCTGCATTCTGAGTTTAACTCGATTGCACTGTGGTCTGAGAGACTGTTTGTTATGATTTCCGTTCTTTTGCATTTGCTGAGGAGTGATTTATTGCCAATTATGTGGTCACTTTTAGAGTAGGTGTGATGTGGTGCTGAGAAGAATGTATATTCTGTGGATTTGGGGTAGAGAGTTCTGTAAATGTCTATTAGGTTTGCTTGTTCCAGGTCTGAGTTCAGGTCCTGGATATCCTTGTTGATTTTCTGTCTGGTTGATCTGTCTAATATTGACAATGGGGTGTTAACGTCTCCCACTATTATTGTGTGGGAGTCTAAGTCTCTTTGTAAGTCATTAAGAACTTGCCTTATGTATCTGGGTGCTCCTGTATCGGGTGCATATATATTCAGGTTCGTTAGCTCTTCTTGTTGCAGTGATCCTTTTACCATTATGTAATGTCCTTCTTTGTCTCTTTTGATCTTTGTTGCTTTAAAGTCTATTTTATCAGAGATGAGAATTGCAACTCCTGCCTTTTTTTGCTCTCCATTTGCTTGGTAGATCTTCCTCCATCCCTTTATTTTGAGCCTTTGTGTATCCTTGCATGTAAGATGGGTTTCCTGGATACAGCACACTGATGGGTTTTGGCTTTTTATCCAATTTGCCAGTCTGTGTCTTTTGATTGGGGCATTTAGTCCATTGACATTTAGGGATAGTATTGTTATGTGTGAATTTGATACTGTCATTTTGATGCTACCTGGCTGTTTTGTTGGTTAGTTGATGCAGATTCTTGATTGTGTTGATGCTCTTTTACCATTTGGTGTGTTTTTGGAGTGGCTGGTACTGGTTGTTCCTTTATGTGTGTAGAGCCTCTTTCAGGAGTTCTTGTAGAGCAGGTTTGGTGGTGATGAAATCTCTGAGTGCTTGCTTGTTCACAAAGGATTTTATTTTTCCATCACTTATGAAGCTGAGTTTGGCTGGATAGGAGATTCTGGGTTGAAAGTTCTTTTCTTTAAGGATGTTGAATATTGGCCCCCAATCTCTTCTGGCTTGTAGGGTTTCTGCTGAGAGATCTGCTGTGAGTCTAATGGGCTTCCCTTTGTGGGTAACCCGGCCTTTCTCGCTGGCTGCCCTTAGCATTTTCTCTTTCATTTCAACCCTGGTGAATCTGACGATTATGTGCTTGGGGTTGCTCTTCTTGAGGAATATCTTTGTGGTGTTCTCTGTATTTCCTGGATTTGAATATTGGTCTGCCTTGCTAGGTTGGGGAAGTTTTCCTGGATAATATCCTGAAGAGTATTTTCCAGCTTGGATTCATTCTCTTCATCACATTCAGGTACAACTATCAGACGTAGATTGGGTCTTTTCACATAGTCCCACATTTCTTGAAGATTTTGTTCATTCCTTTTTGTGCTTTTTTCTCTGTTCTTGCCTTCTCTTTTTATTTCATTGAGTTGATCTTCGACCTCTGATATCCTTTCTTCTGCTTGGTCAATTCGGCTGTTGAAGCTTGTGCATGCTTCACGAAGTTCTTGTGTTGTGTTTTTCAGCTCCATCAATTCACTTATAATCCTGTCTATGCTGTCCATTCTCGTTAGCAGTTTGTCCAATCTTTTTTCAAGGTTCCTATTTTCTTTACGTTGGGTTAGAACATGTTCTTTTAGCTCACTGTAGTTTCTTACTACCCACCTTCTGAAGTCTAATTCTGTCATTTCATCACCCTCCTTCTCCATCCGGTCTGGTTCCCTTGCTGGTGAGGAGTTGTGATCCCTTTTAGGAGGAGAGGTGTTCTGGTTTCGGGAGTTTTCATCCTTTTTACGCTGGTTTCTTCCCATTTTTGTGGGTTTATCCACCTGTTTTCTTTGTAGTTACTGTCTTTCAGATTGCTGAAGTTACTTCTTTTCTTTTCTTTTCTTTTCTTTTCTTTTTTTAAAGCTTTCCTTCTACCAGTCTGGCCCCTCTGCTGTAGGACTGCTGAGGTCCTCTCCAGGCCCTGCTTGCCTGGGGGTCACCTGCAGCAGCTGCAGAACAGTAAGGGTTGCTGCCAGTTTCCTCTTCTGCTATCTTTGTCCCAGAAGGATGCTCGCCTACTGTCAGTCCGTTCTCTCCTTTATGAGGTGCGTCTTTGGATCTATGGGGGTCAGGGAGCTACTTGAGGAGACAGTCTATCTTTTATTGGGGCTTAAGTCCTGAGTTGTGAGCTCCATTGTTCATTCAGAGCTGCTGGGCAGGTATGTTTAGGTCTGCTGCAGCTGAACTCATAAAGCACTTTTTCTTCCCAGGTGCTCTGTCCTAGGGAGTTGGAGCTTTATGAGTTTCCATTGCACTACTGCCTTTTTTGATTTTTCTTTCAGGTCTGGCCCGCCCAGCTGGCAGCATGCCTAGCCACTGCCTGCCCGCAGGGGCTTTGCTGAGCTGCTGTGGGCTCTGCCCAGCTGCCCTGAGCTCTTTCCTGCAGTCCTGTTTATATGGGCGTAGTTAGAACTGTCTCTGCAATGGTGGCCCCACCTCTGTTATGGCAGACTCTCTCTGTTGTGGCAGGTTGCCTCGGCAACGGGGGCCTGCCTCTGTAGCTGTGGAGAGTCTCAGTAATGGCAGAAGCCCCTCCCCCGCCAAGCCCGACTGTCCCGGTTCAGCTGTGCTTGGTTTGTAGGGCTCAACCCAGAGGATTTCCAATTACTGTTTTTGTTTTCGTTGTTGTTTGGGGTGGAGGGCTGGGACCAACCGAGCCTGATCACCTGGCTCCCTGACTCAGAGTCTTTTCTTTTAAGTTGAAGGATCCCGCATTCCAGTCGCTTGTTGAAAAGGCGCCCGGCTCTCCCATGCTGCGACTCACTGAGTCGGCTGGAAGTGCGGCGCCGGCTCCTGGCGGATTTTTTGCCTAGGAATCTCCTGGCCTGGCTTGCTATTTCAGATGTATGGGCAACTCTGCCATCTCAGGGCTGTGATCGCCAGCTAAGAGGGCTCCCAGACCAGTGGATTTTGTACGGAGAACCGCAGCAACAGGGCGTGGTCACAGCAGCCGCGGGGCGGAATCAGCCCCACGGGGGCCAAAACAGCCACACCAGCTGGGACTGCGACGCTGGCGACCCCTCTGCCTGGGTATCTCCTGGTCTGTGGGCAATAAGAGTTCGTCTGGAAATGCGGCGTCCACTCACCCTCTGCACTTTCACTGGGAGCTGAAGTCCTGAGCTGTTCTTAGGCGGCCATCTTCCCAGCATTCCCCTATATGCCATGTTTTCTTTATCCAGTCTATTATTAATAGGCATTTGGTTTGGTTCCAAGTGTTTGCTATTGTAAATAGTGCTGTGATAAACATATATGTACATGTGTCTTTATAGTAGAATATATTTTAATCTTTTAAGGATATACCCAATAATGGGATTGCTGGATCAAATGATATTTCTGTTTCTGGATCCTTGAGGAATCACCACACTGTTTTCCACAATAGTTGAACCAATTTACACTCCCACCAACAGTGCAAAAGCATTCCTATTTCTCCACATCCTCTCCAGCATCTGTTATTTCCTGACTTTTTAGTGATCACTATTCTAACTCGCTTGAGATGGTATCTCATTGTGGTTTTGATTTGCATTTCTCTAATGACCAGTGATGATGAACTTTTTTCATATGTTTGTTAGCTGCATAAATGTCTTCTTTTTAGAAGTGTTTCTTTATATACTTTGCCCACTTTTTTATGGGATTGTTTGTTTATTCTTATAAATTGGTTTAATATCTTTGTAGATTCTGGATATTAACCCTTTTTCTTCAGATGTTTAGATTGCAAAAATGTTCTCCCATTCTGTAGGTTGCCTGTTCACTCTAATTATAGTTTTTTTTTGCACCCCACTGTCAATATTAGGTATATCAATGAGATAGAAAATTATCAAGGATATTCAGGACTTGAACTCACCTCCGAACCAAGTGAACCTAATAGACATCTACAAAACTCTCCACCACTAATCAACAGAATATACTTTCTTCTCATAAATGCAGAGTACTTATTTTAAAATTGAGCGCAGAGTTGGAAGAAAAACTGCTTAGCAAATGCAAAAGAACAGAAGTTATAACAAACAGTTTATCAGTCCACAGAGCAATCAAATTAGAACTCAGAATTAGAAAACTGAATCAAAACCGCACCACTGCACAGAAATTTAACAACCTACTCCTGAAGAACTACTGGGTAAATAATTAAAATAAGGTAGAAATAATAAAGTTCTTTGAAACCAATGAGAGCGAAGAGACAATGTACCACAATCTCTGGGATATGGCTAAAGAAGTGTTAAAAGGGAGATTTACAGCATTAAATGCCCTACCAGGCAATGGGCTAGGTGTGGCTAGGACCCCAAAGCCATTAGCCATCAGGAACTCACATCCTAACAGAGAAGCCTGGTCATTCAAAATCTACTCTGGGACTCCTGAAGAAAGATGTCACATGTTGGAGTTCCTGTAAAGCAAAGTCAGAGATTAGTGTGCAGGAGGTATATATTAGGAATACTATTGAGATCAATACCTGTGAAGAGAAGGGAAGAAAGCAGGATTTGGCAGAGAACTGAGATGTGTTTGAAACTAGAATGATTCTTTAGAGTTTTCCTGAGTTGAGGTAAGGTGGCCAGGTCTTTATAACTTTGTATTTATTACTCTATGGAGGCACATGTCTTTTCCCTTTCCCTGGAGAGGGACATGACCTTGAGCAAGGTAGCTCCCTTTAACTGAAGAAATCCCTACTGGAGACTGCTGAGGGCCATATTTCACTGTCATTGCCAGCAAGTAGGGAAATAATTGTATTCTTGTAGCCAGACCATGCAGCTCATTAAAGACCACAAAAGATATGCCACTGGTTGTTGTTTATCCTTCCAATATTCCTGCATTAATTTGTATTGAATATTTCAAAAGCCCCTCAAGAACTCTGCAAACAGAAGGAGCTTAATAGTAGTCTGTATGTCAAGAAATCGTGTGACCAATTTTGAACTTGTTGGGAAAAAAAATGTGCAATAGATGAGACAGCTCTTTTTGCCCCACTTTTTATTTTTATTATGACTTCTGTCCTTAATTAATGATATATTTTATTGGATCTCATCCCTTAAGCTTTTAAGGCAGAGGACAGGTTTCTAAAAAAATCAAAGAACTAAGTAATAAATAAAGGGCTGAGCAGTAAAAAGATCCTCAGATAAAGAAATAGAAATAAAAATTCAAAGCAGAAAATTAGCCAGCTCATTATGGTTGCCAACTCAGAGGGAGGGCCTCATGCACAGATGGCTCTATCTCAATTTCTCATGTCCAAAGCCCTTGGTAATAGTTCTTCTCATGCACATTTTGGCTTTAAATCCAGGGCACCTTAAGAAGCTGCCGACTTGGCTACAGTACAATGATCCAAGCAATTTTATGGTTTGAACAAATTTCTGTTTTCCACCCACCTAGATCCATAAACTTACTTTTCAGCCATTCGGTTTCTGAGAGCCAGAGGAGGTTGTGGATAGGAAAAGGACTTAGTTGAGTGGCTCAGCAAATTTGATTAAGTTCAGTAAACACTTCTTGAGCACCTACTCTGTGTCAGACTCTATGGTGGCCCTGGAGAGACATAAAATTGAGACATTAACTGCTTGCTATCAATTTCTAATCTAGTAGGGAAGACTGTCAGAAAAATGGACAATTATAACTAGTCGTTGGGAGAAGGGATCTCAATCAAGAGTGATAATATAGAATCAAGAGTCAGGAGACAGAATTGTGAGGACTTGAGACTGGTTAGTTAGATATCGCCATGGAACAGGTGAGGATCAATAAAAGCTTAAGTAATGATGGATGAAGAATATACAGTCCATCTCTGTCCAGTTAGCTATGATCGCCAATATATGTCTCCCTCTATTTGAGGCAGGGGCATCTTTAATTTGCATAAAGGTGCTAAATCATGCCTTTAAAGGTATCTTAGGCTTTATGTATAATTTCCAGCTGCTCTGGAATGAGGTGAGAAGTGGAAAGAAAATGGGGAGGGAGCAATGGAAAGTGAGGCTAGGAAAGTAGTTAAGGAGAAGTTGGATTTTAAAAGACTTTGTAATGTTCACGACTATTAATACTCACAATTATTAGACAGTCATAAAAGACTTCTATTTTCTCATCATTCCATCATAAGGGCTACTACTACACCCTTGTGACCTAACTGCCACCCTAAGGCCCCACTTCTATTTACCATCACATTGAGGGTTAAAATTTCAACATATGAATTTGGCAGGGGTAAGGGCTCTGCTAGTCAATAGCAGAGATTTTTGTCAAATACGTGGTTTACAAATATTTTCTCCCAGTATGTAGCTTGGCTTTTCATACTCTTAACAGGAATCCTGAGCACATTAAACTTTTTGTTTGTTTGTTTAATTTTGATGAAGTCTAACATATTAATTTTTTGTGAACTATATTTGATATCATGTCTAATTCTTGAATGATTTATAGATCCCAGAGATTTTTTTTTTCCTGTTGTCTTCTAAAAGTATTATAGTTTTATATTTAAGTCTGTGATCCATTTTGAATTACTTTGGTATAAGGAGTGAGGTTTTAGTCAAGGTTATTCTTTTATGCCTACTAATGCCCAATTTTCCACACATTATGTGTTGAAAAGACTATACATTCCTCATTGAATTGCTATTGCACTACTGTCAAAAATCTAGGTTTTCTGTTCTATCTAATTGATCTATGTGTCTGTCCCTCTGTCAATATCACATAGCCTTGATTATTGTAACTTCACATATTCTGAAGATAGACAAACCCATTCCTCTCACTGTATTCTCTTTTTTCAAACTCATTTTAGCAATTCTATTTCCTTTCCTTTCCAAATAAATTTCAAAATTATTTTGTATGCATCTACAAAAATCTTGCTGAAATTTTGATAGGAATTCCAATAAACTTACAGATGAATTTGGTGAGAATTCATATTGTCATTATGGTGGATCGTCCAATACATAAACATGAAATGTCTTTGCATTTATTTAAATCATCTTTGATTTCTGTCTTCCAAACTTTTTAGCTTTTAACACATGTTTTGTTAGCTTTTTATATAAGTATTTCAATTTTTGTGTGACTGTATTATACTTTTAATTTCAATATCCACGTGTTCATTTGCTAGTATATAAAAACTTAATAGATATTTTTATGTTGGTCTTGTATCTTGAGACCATGATGAACTTACTTACTAGTTCTGAAAGTTTTTATGTTCTACAAATTTTGATCTTGCATATTTTAATTTTCACTCAGTGGAATGTTTTATTTAAATTATCTTGAGGGTTACTTTTTAACTCATGTATTATTTACTAGTGTGTGGTTTTGTATGCAAATATTTGCAGATTTTCCTGTTATATTTCTATTACTGATTTACACTTTGATTTCATTTGGTTAAGGAACATATTCTATATAATTTAAATTATTTTAATATTTGTTTAGATTGCTTTGGACCCAGAATATGGTCTATTTTGATATACATTTCCTGGACATTTATATAATATGTGTATCATATTGTTGGGTAGAGTTTTCTGTAAATGTTTATTAGATTAACCTGTTGGCTAATGTTTTTGTTGAATTCTACATCTTTGTTGATTTTCTGTCTATTTGCACTGTCAATTGATAAGAGAGGTATAAATCATCAACTAAAATTTTGATTTTTCTATTTTTCCTTTCAGTTCCATTAATTTTTGTATCACTTATTTTTACAGCTTGGTTCTTTGTGATATACTTATTTAAGATTATAATCTTTATGGACTGACTTTTTTATCATTATATATAATTTTATGTGTCCGTAAATTTTCTTTGTTTTGTCTACTTTATCTGATATTAATATAGTTATTCTTGCTTCCTTTTCATAAATATGTTCATAATATATCTTTTATGTTATTTTTATGATGATTTTATCATTATATTTCAAGTGAGTTTCTTACAGAGAGAATAGTTGTATCATGTTTGTTTATTCCACCCTCTCAACCTCTATCTTTTAAATTTATGTGGTATATTTTGACCACTTAAATTTAATGAATTTATTAGTAGATTAGGGTTTAAATTTTCTGCTTCATTTTTGGTTTTCACTTTGTTCTTTCTGTTTTTGTGTCTCTGTTTCTGCTTTCCTGCCTTTTCGGATTATGTGAACATATTTTAGAATGCTATATTGAATTATACATAGGATCTTTGAGTGTATCTCTTTGTATAACTTTTTTGGTGATATTCTAGGTTATTGTATCTTATACATAATATATAATTATATTGGATATAAATATATATAAATTCTATATCCTTGTTAATTTGTACCATCGATTAATAAGAGAGGGATAAATTCCAAACTATAATGTTGATTTTTCTATTTCTCCTTTCAGTTCCATTAATTTTTGCATCACATATTTCTACCAATCAGTTGTTTGTGATATACTTATATAAATGATTATACTTTGTGATATACTTATATAAATGATTATGTAAGTATATCACAAACATATACTATGTATAAATATATGTAATATATATAAACTATTATATATGTATGTGAATATATATATAAACTTTTATATATATAAACTTTTACTGGTGTTATCATGATACTAGGGTTTTTTGCCCCGTTTATAATATATTTGTCTTAGAATTTTTGTTGTACACACATTGAGAACCACATCAGAACTCCGAGGAGTTCCCACATTAGAACCATATCAAACAGTGTAATAATTTTTGTTTAAATTATCAAATGTAATTTTAAGCTATGAAGAGAATTGTCTATTTTATTTACTTATATTTTTGTTTGCTATTTTTTTCTTCTTTCTGATAGTCAAGATTCCTTCTTTAGTAATTTATTTTCTGTTCAGATAACTTCTTTTAACCACTCTTTTAAAGTTAGACTGGTTTAAAATTCTCTTAGTTACCCTTTATCTTATAATGTCTTGATTTCCCCTCTATTACTGAAGTAAACTTTCACTGAGTACAGAATTCTGGGTTGACATGAGTTTTTTCTTTAGCACTTGAAAAATGTTTTGCCACTTTTTTCTGGCATTCATAATTTCTAATAAGAAACCTGTCTTTTATTGTTTTTTTTTCTTTTACCTATAGTTGAATTGTAATTTCCATTTCACTGTTTCAAGATATTTTTCTGTCTTTAATTTTAAGAGTTGTGACTCTGATTCTTAGTGTGACTTTCTTTGAGTTTATCCTATTTGGGATTTTATCAACTTTTTAAATTTATAGCTTACGTTTTTGCCAAATTTAGAAAGTTTTAGCAATTATTTTTTCAATTTCTTTTGCTCTATCTTATTTTGTCTCTCCTTTGGGACTCTGATGACATGAATGTTAAACCTCTTCTTACAGTCCTATAGGTCTCAGAAGCTCTGCTCTTTTTTTTTTTTTTTTTTTTTTTTTTCAGTAAATTTATCATTGTTTTTCAATTGTAGCAATTTCTATCAGTCTAGCCTCCACTTAATTTAGTCTTTCTTCTTTACCCTCCATTCTGCTATTGAATCCATTCATTGCATTTCTTATTTTGGTTGTTGTATTTTTATTGCTAGAACTTCTATATATCTATCTGACTCTATGACATTTGTTTTGTGTTGAAATTTTCTATTTGTTATTGCTTGTAGTTTTGATTCTCCACTAGGTGGGAGTTCTGACCCCCACTGGACCTCCTCTAATATCTTCTGGGTTGCAAGAGGTAGAAATGCCTTGTTCCTGCTCCTTACATGGCCTCCCCTGGTACTGCAGAAGATCTGGTCTCAGTACTGCTGGGCAGTGGTGAATGTCCTGACTTTACACAAAGCCGTCTCTGATAACATTTTAGAGAGAGGGAGGGGCACTTTGTTATTGCCAAATAAGAACAGAAGTTCAGGGTTTCTGCAGTATTTTCCTTCACACCTGAAGAGGAGTGGTAAATGCTGCCAAATGGCCATGAAATCCTGAGTGGTTTCCCAGTCAGAGTTCTCTAATACCTCCATTGTAGAAAGTGTTGACTGCCTTTTTATAGCCTGGAGAGGGTAAAATTCTATGCTCCTCGCTCAACCTCTGCTAGTACTGTGACTGCAATTTTTTCTGTGGTATCTGTCTGTAGGATAATGATCATTGTCTAAAAGTTTTAGGTCTAGGCCAGGCACAGTGGCTCATGCCTGTAATCCCAGCACTTTGGGAGGTCTTGGAACACCCAGGGGGGGGCAAGGTCAAAGTGCTGGGTCAAATCCCAGCACTTTGGGAGGTCCTGGACCACTCATGGGAGAGCAGTAATTTTTATTTTACTAGATTTAACTTCTTGGTGTTTTTATTGTCTCTTTTCTTACACAAATGACTCTTGGAGAGAAGTGAGGGATGTGAAAATTAGAAGGAAGTTGCTGCTCAAACCTCAGAGAACTGCAAATGGATTCACACCAAAATATTGTACTGGGTCAGGTAAAAAAGAAGGGGAAAATAGGTATCTAACTTGAAACTTCTCAGGTTTCTTTTTTGACATATATACCAATGTAGTTAGGATATAACTTGGAGTTACTCTAATCAGCTGTTCAAATACTCAGTACTTGAAACAACCAAATGTACAAAAATCTCATCTTTAACTTGAACTAATGCCTATGCAGAGAGGTGAGTGGCACAAATTTAGTTAGTTAAAGAAGTTTGGTCTCATGGTTTCTGTACAATGCAAGGCAGTATGTGCTTGTAAACTGAGCAGCTACAGAGTTAATTGCCTGATGTTAAAAAAAAGAACAGCATAAACAATAAAACAATAAGTAGTGCATAAAACAGATTTCTCATGATAATAAGGAGTAAAGCCTGTAGATAAAAATGGAAATTTGTAGGGGAAGAAATGAAGCATAACAGATTTCACATTCTGTATGAATTTACCTTTATACTCCATCATAATTTGTGTTGTTATGAATGTGACATATATATATATGTATATATATATATATATATATATACATATATATATATATTCATGTGTATTATATATATTTGATACTGTATGGTTTTTAGGTTGGATGGCAGTTTTGAATGGAGTACTGAGAGGATCCATAGTCAGGAAGGCTCAAGGATGTATTATAAGTCTGTTACTTCCCAAGTAGCTCAGAGAATGAATAGGCTAGGAACTGACTAACAAGAGACATCATCAACACAAAATGGATGATTCTGGATTTATTCCCTGGGCCAAATTTTTGTTTTGGAAAAAGTTTTTTTTTTTTTTTTTTTTTTTTTTTTTTTTTTTTTTTTTTTTGTCAGCAATCACAGTTGATGTTTGTACTCAAAATTCTCAAGCATTGGTCTATGGTCTAGGAGACCTAGGAGGCCTAAACCCTTATCTAGTCTATTTCATTGCCTGTTCAGATAATTCTGGAAGAGTTACTCCCCTATCTGCATCTCAGTTTCCCAAGCTTAATAAGAAGGGATTAAACTAGACTCATTCCAGCCCTCTGGCATTCTGTGACTTTATTTTTTAGGCAACCAGGAAGCTTTAAAATATCTAAGGATGGCAATGTCCTATCAAAGATGACAACAATCCTTACCTCTTAAGGCAATAGTTTTCAACATTAACTGAGGAATGGTTGGTACCCAGGACGCTCTACTTTTAAAAAGTCATCTGATGATTCTGATGCAGTTTATCCACTGATCACATTTTGGGAAGTATTGTTTCAAGGTCTAGATAATGAGGGTTTTGTGTGCCCATGCCTGAAGATAATCATGTGGGCTTAAACAGTAGTCATTTAAATGCACACACATGCATATGTGAACACACACACACACACACACAAACACAAACACAAGTTCTTTGTGTCTTTCATGTACAATTATCCTTTTCTTTTTGTTTGTTTGCCACTTGGGCTTAAAATGATTGAAAGGAAACTCATTATCACTTATCTCCAATTCACATGCATCAAGCCTGTTCCCCTTCTTAGTTAATAACATCACTATAAATGAAGACACCCTAGCTAGAAATACTTATCACTGACTATTTTATTTCTTTGAAGCTTAGTAAATTCTGTATTCTCATTATAGTGTTCTTTACTCACATTGTCTGCCTGTCAAACCCAGTCTTTCTTTAATCCTTCAAAATTTAGTCTATATCTCGCCTCATCTGAAAATCTTTTCTTACATAATGTTTCTTTCTCCCACTATAGATGTATTTACTTTCTCCAATGTTATTTATTAATCTTAAACCTGTCCCTATCTGTATGGTTATCAGTTTATATTATATTTTATTAAAATAATGTCTGTTTTTCCTATTAGACTGGGAACCCCTTAGAGGCAGTGTGTTGTTCATCTCTGTCTCCCCAAGGAAATGGACAGCAAGCATTTGTTAAAATGAATGTTCATGTACTTTTATAGAAGAAGAGACTGCTTCCAAGATCTGAAGCCCTGAATACTCTGCCCCAAGGTCTTGGATGGAGAAACCTGCTCAAGTTGTCTGAAGATATTGGTGAATTAAAATGTTATGGCTTCTTTCAAATATCTGAAGAGCTTCTATGTAGAGAATAAGTACAATTCATTTCATCCCTGTGGTTACCAAAGCAAAATAAATTTGTAAAAACCACAGGGAGACAAATCTGAGTTTAAGAGAAATAAGACACTTTTTATCCAGCTACCCACAGGTTCTCCAAAATCTGATCATGACCTATCCACCCAGCTGCAGCTCCCCCTACCTTTCTGCATGGTAGCACTGCTCTTGTCAAACTGCAACACTGACTTCTCTCAGGACAAGCCTTGTGCTTCAATTTTGGCCCCTTCTCCTGTCTCTGACTCTCTAAATCTTATATCTGTCCTTCAAAGACCAGATAAAATGGCATCTTTCATGGGGTTCATCATAATTTCTTCCCCTGTCCATCACTTTCTGTAGGATTTTTCCACCTCTAAATTGCTCCTCTAAATCGTATTTAGGATTAGTGATTGCAAGATGTGTCATTTTATAATGTCTTTATTTCAACACATACATGTTTATGTTTCAAGAAGGTTTCTTGTAGAAGGTTTCCATTTTAAACTCAATCTGAGAATCTTTGCCTAGACCTTCTAATTTATTTGTACTTTTCTTACTATTCTTATGACTTCCTGGTTGTGTAGTAAAAATAAAAATAGCTAACATTGAGTGCTCACTATCTGTCAGCTACTATTCTAAGTGTTTTACCTATGTTATTTGATTTATGGCCTTACAACTACTTTATGAGATAGATACTGTTATAATCCTCATCCTACAGATAAAGAACTTAAGAATTGAAGATATCAAGGATGCTGGGAAGATGGCCGCCTAAGAACAGCTCAGGACTTCAGCTCCCAGTGAAAGTGCAGAGGGTGAGTGGACGCCGCATTTCCAGACGAACTCTTATTGCCCACAGACCAGGAGATACCCAGGCAGAGGGGTCACCAGCGTCGCAGTCCCAGCCGGTGCGGCTGTTTTGGCCCCCGTGGGGCTGATTCCGCCCGCGCGGCTGCTGTGACCACTCCCTGTTGCTGCGGTTCTCCGTACAACAGCCACGGGTCTGGGAGCCCTCTTAGCGGGCGAGCAGAGCCCTGAGACAGCAGAATAGCCCATTCATCTGAAATAGCGAGTCAGGCCAGGAGATTCCTAGGCAAAAAATCCGCCAGGAGCCGGCGCCGCGATTCAAGCCAACTCCCTGAGTCGCAGCACTCCCGTGCTTTTTCAACAAGCGACCTGAACGCGGGGTCATTCAACTTAAAAGAAAAGACTCTGAGTCAGGGAGCCAGGTGATCAGGCTCGGTTGGTCCCACCCCTCCACCCCCAACAACAACGAAAACAAAAACAGTAATTGGAAACCCTCTGGGTTGAGCCCTTCAAACCAAGCACAGCTGAACCGGGAGGGTCCGGCTCGGTGGGGGAGGGGCTTCCGCCATTACTGAGACTCTCCACCACTACGGAGGCAGGCTGCCGTTGCCGAGGCAACCCGCCGTTGCCGAGGCAACCTGCCACAACAGAGAGAGCCCGCCATAACAAAGGCGGGGCCACCATTGCCCAGACAGTTCTAACTAGGCCCGTATAAAAAGGACTGCAGGGAAGAGCTCAGGGCAGCTGGGCGGAGCCCACAGCAGCTCAGCAAAGCCCCTGCGGGCAGGCAGAAGCTAGGCTTGCTGCTAGCTGGGCGGGTCCGACCTGAAAGAAAAATCAAAAAAGGCAGTAGTGCAAGGGAAACTCATAAAGCTCCAACTCCCTGGGACAGAGACAGACAACAGGTGGATAAACCCACAAAAATGGGTAGAAACCAGCGTAAAAAGGATGAAAACTCCCGAAACCAGAACACCTCTCCTCCTAAAAGGGATCACAACTCCTCACCAGCAAGGGAACCAGACCGGATGGAGAAGGAGGGTGATGAAATGACAGAATCAGACTTCAGAAGGTGGGTAGTAAGAAACTACAATGAGCTAAAAGAACATGTTCTAACCCATCGCAAAGAAAATAGGAACCTTGAAAAAAGATTGGACGAAATGCTGACGAGAATGGACAGCATAGAGAGGAGTATAAGTGAATTGATGGAGCTGAAAAACGCAACACGAGAACTTCGTGAAGCATGCACAAGCTTCAACAGCTGAATTGACCAAGCAGAATATCAGAGGTCGAAGATCAACTCAATGAAATAAAAAGAGAAGGCAAGAACAGAGAAAAAAGCGCAAAAAGGAATGAACAAAATCTTCAAGAAATGTGGGACTATGTGAAAAGACCTAATCTACGTCTGATAGGTGTACCTGAATGTGATGAAGAGAATGAATCCAAGCTGGAAAATACTCTTCAGGATATTATCCAGGAAAACTTCCCTAACCTAGCAAGGCAGACCAATATTCAAATCCAGGAAATACAGAGAACACCACAAAGATATTCCTCAAGAAGAGCAATGCCAAGGCACATAATCGTCAGATTCACCAGGGTTGAAATGAAAGAGAAAATACTAAGGGCAGCCAGCGAGAAAGGCCGGGTTACCCACAAAGGGAAGCCCATTAGACTCACAGCAGATCTCTCAGCAGAAACCCTACAAGCCAGAAGAGACTGGGGGCCAATATTCAACATCCTTAAAGAAAAGAACTTTCAACCCAGAATCTCCTATCCAGCCAAACTAAGCTTCATAAGTGAAGGAAAAATAAAATCCTTTGTGAACAAGCAAGCACTCAGAGATTTCATCACCACCAAACCTGCTCTACAAGAACTCCTGAAAGAGGCTCTACACATGTAAAGGAACAACCAGTACCAGCCACTCCAAAAACACACCAAATGGTAAAAGAGCATCAACACAATCAAGAATCTGCATCAACTAACCAACAAAACAGCCAGGTAGCATCAAAATGACAGCATCAAATTCACACATAACAATACTATCCCTAAATGTCAATGGACTAAATGCCCCAATCAAAAGACACAGACTGGCAAATTGGATAAAAAGCCAAAACCCATCAGTGTGCTGTATCCAGGAAACCCATCTTACATGCAAGGATACACAAAGGCTCAAAATAAAGGGATGGAGGAAGATCTACCAAGCAAATGGAGAGCAAAAAAAGGCAGGAGTTGCAATTCTCATCTCTGATAAAATAGACTTTAAAGCAACAAAGATCAAAAGAGACAAAGAAGGACATTACATAATGGTAAAAGGATCACTGCAACAAGAAGAGCTAACGATCCTAAATATATATGCACCCGATACAGGAGCACCCAGATACATAAGGCAAGTTCTTAATGACTTACAAAGAGACTTAGACTCCCACACAATAATAGTGGGAGACGTTAACACCCCATTGTCAATATTAGACAGATCAACCAGACAGAAATTCAACAAGGATATCCAGGACCTGAATACAGACCTGGAACAAGCAAACCTAATAGACATTTACAGAACTCTCCACCCCAAATCCACAGAATATACATTCTTCTCAGCACCACATCACACCTACTCTAAAATTGACCACATAATTGGCAATAAATCACTCCTCAGCAAATGCAAAAGAATGGAAATCATAACAAACAGTCTCTCAGACCACAGTGCAATCGAGTTAGAACTCAAAATGCAGAAACTAACTCAGAACCGCACAGCTTCATGGAAACTGAACAACTTGCTCTTGAATGTTGACTGGATAAACAACGAAATGAAGGCAGAAATAAAGATATTCTTCGAAACCAATGAGAACGAAGACACAACATACCAGAATCTCTGGGACACATTTAAAGCAGTCTCTAGAGGAAAATATATAGCAATGAGTGCCCACATGAGAAGAAAGGAGAGATCTAAAATTGACACCCTATCATCAAAATTGAAAGAGCTAGAGGAGCAAGATCAAAAAAACTCAAAACCTAGCAGAAGACAGGAAATAACTAAGATCAGAGCAGAACTGAAGGAAATAGAGACACAAAAAACTCTTCAAAAAATCAATAAATCCAGGAGCTGGTTTTTTGAAAAGATCAACAAAATAGAAAGACCACTAGCCAGATTAATAAAAAAGAAAAGAGAGAATAACCAAATTGATGCAATAAAAAAGGATAAAGGGGATATCACCACGGATTCCACAGAAATCCAAACCATCATCAGAGATTATTACAAACAACTCTATGCACATAAACTAGTAAACCTGGAAGAAATGGATAAATTCCTGGACACCTGCATCCTCCCAAGCCTAAACCTGAAAGAAGCCGAAACCCTGAATAGACCAATAACATGGTCTGAAGTTGAGGCAGCAATAAAGAGCCTAACACCCAAAAAAAGCCCAGGTCCAGATGGGTTCACAGCCGAATTCTACCAGACATACAAAGAGGAGCTGATACCATTCCTTCTGAAACTATTCCAGACAATCCAAAAAGAGGGAATCCTTCCCAAATCATTTTACGAGACCAACATCATCCTGATACCAAAACCCGGCAGAGACTCAACAAGAAAAGAAAATTTCAGGCCAGTATCCATGATGAACATAGATGCAAAAATATTCAATAAAATACTGGCAAGCAGATTGCAACAGCATATCAAAAAGCTCATCCACCATGATCAAGTAGGATTCATCCCGGGGATGCAAGGCTGGTTCAACATACGCAAGTCCATAAACGTAATTCACCACATAAACAAAACCAAAGACAAAAACCACACGATATCCCAATTGATGCAGAGAAGGCTTTCGACAAAATTCAACAACCCTTTATGCTAAAAACCCTCAATAAACTAGGTATTGACGGAACGTATCTCAAAACAATAAAAGCTATTTACGACAAACCAACAGCCAATGTCATACTGAATGGGCAAAAACTGGAAGCATTCCCTTTGAAATCTGGCACTAGACAAGGATGCCCTCTCTCACCACTCCTATTCAATATAGTACTGGAAGTTCTAGCCAGAGCAATCAGGCAAGAAAAAGAAATAAAGGGTATCCAAATTGGAAAGGAGGAAATCAAATTGTCTCTATTTGCAGATGACATGATTGTATATCTGGAAGAACCCATCATCTCAGCCCAAAATCTCCTGAAACTGATAAACAACTTCAGCAAAGTCTCAGGATACAAAATCAACGTGCAAAAATCACAAGCATTCCTATACACCAGTAATAGCCTTAAAGAGAGCCAAATCAAGAACGAACTGCCATTCACAATTGCTACAAAGAGAATAAAGTACCTAGGAATACAACTAACAAGGAACGTAAAGGACCTCTTCAAGGAGAACTACAAGCCATTGCTCAACGAAATAAGAGAGGATACAAACAGATGGAGAAACATTCGATGTTCATGGTTAGGAAGAATCAACATCGTGAAATGGCCATACTGCCCAAAGTAATTTACAGATTCAACGCTATTCCCATCAAGCTACCAATGACCTTCTTCACAGAACTGGAAAAAAACACCTTAAACTTCATATGGAACCAAAAGAGAGCCCACATAGCCAAGTCAATTCTAAGCAAAAAGAACAAAGCGGGAGGCATCACACTACTGGACTTCAAACTATACTACAAGGCTACAGTAATCAAAACAGCATAGTACTGGTACCAAAACAGAGATATAGACCAATGGAACAGAACAGAGGCCTCAGAGGAAATACAACATACCCACAACCATCTGATCTTCGACAAACCTGACAAAAACAAGCAATGGGGAAAGGACTCCCTGTTTAATAAATGGTGTTGGGAAAACTGGCTAGCCATGTGCAGAAAGCAGAAACAGGACCCCTTCCTGACACCTTACACCAAAATTAACTCCAGATGGATTAAAGACTTAAACATCAGACCTAATACCATAAAAACCTTAGAAGAAAATCTAGGCAAAACCATTCAGGACATAGGTGTAGGCAAGGACTTCATGACCAAAACGCCAAAAGCAATGGCAACAAAAGCCAAAATAGACAAATAGGACCTAATCAAACTCCACAGCTTCTGCACGGCAAAAGAAACAGTCAGTAGAGTGAATCAGCAACCAACAGAATGGGAAAAAATTTTTGCAGTCTACCCATCTGACAAGGGGCTGATATCCAGAATTTACAAAGAACTGAAGCAGATCTACAAGAAAAAAACAAACAAGCGCATTCAAAAATGGGCGAAGGATATGAACAGATACTTTACAAAAGAAGACATACAGGAGGCCAACAAACATATGAAAAAATGCTCATCATCACTGGTCATCAGAGAAATGCAAATCAAAACCACATTGAGATACCATCTCACACCAGTTAGAATGGCGATCATTAAAACATCAGGAAACAACAGATGCTGGAGAGGATGTGGAGAAATAGGAACACTTTTACACTGTTGGTGGGAATGTAAATTAATTCAACCATTGTGGAAGACAGTGTGGCGATTCCTCAAGGACCTAAAAATAGAAATCCCATTTGACCCAGCAATCCCATTATTGGGTATATATCCAAAGGATTATAAATCATTCTACTACAAGGACACGTGCACACGAATGTCCATTGCAGCACTGTTTACAATAGCAAAGACCTGGAACCAACCCAAATGCCCAACGATGATAGACTGGATAGGGAAAATGTGGTATATATACACCATGGAATATTATGCAGCCATCAAAAACGATGAGTTCACGTCCTTTATAGGGACATGGATGAACCTGGAAACCATCATTCTCAGCAAACTGACACAAGAGCAGAAAATCAAACACCGTATATTCTTGCTCATAGGCGGGTGTTGAACAATGAGAACACATGGACACAGGGAGGGGAGCACTACACACTGGGGTCCGTTGGGGGGAAATGGGGGAGGGGCGGGGGGATGGGGAGGTGGGAAGAGATAGCATGGGGAGAAATTACAGATACAGGTGAGGGGACGGAAGGCAGCAGAGCACACTGCCATGTGTGTACCTATGCAACAATCCTGCATGTTCATCACATGTACCCCAAAACCTAAAATGCAATAAAAAAAAATGGCTAGAAAAAAAAAAAAAAAGAATTGAAGATATCACATATTTTCCCAATTATGTGTAGAACACTTAAATAATTTTTCTAATAAATAATACATGTTGAAGAAATAGAGCTGCTAGGCTTAAGGCTTCTCCCTTTTGCTTATCCCCTGACCTGTATCTGGACCACATTGCATTGTTATGGGCCAAACTGTACTTAATTTCAACTCTACCTCAGAAATTTATATATCATCAGTCAACTCTAGGAGAACAGTTTGGGTGGGGTGGGGAAGATTTGAGTCTGACTTTCTTGGTGGGTGATGGATAGAAAGAAAATGGGAATACATGAACAAGCCATGATTTGGCAAAGGAAGAAACATAGGGGCTTGAGAGGCAAACAGAACAGGACTGAATTCCTGGCGCCTTTACTTCCTGGTTGTGTGATCATGGACATCTGCTAAGCTTTAGTAATTAGGCTAGAATGTTAAAGTGGATATCTTCACAAGTCCACAGATCTTTGAAGAAAAATCTCTCATATGTATCTGTAGCAGAATTCACGTCGCTTCTGACCCCATGTCTGACCTGCTGTGTAGCCTGAAGCAACCCCTTTTTCTTTCTGGACATCATTGTTCATCTAAGTAACATGAAAAATTTCAACTGGATTTTCCTTAAAGTTCAGGCAGAACTAGTCTCCGTAAAGGAGCCAGTTTTGGTGACTTACACCATAACTGTTTCCTACTCTGGCCTAGGAAAGAGTAAATGGTGGTATTTATCATCATTTTTATCATCATAGTACAAAAGAAACATTTATTGTGGCCTGCAGTGTGTGTCTGTTAAAATGGGGAAGACTTACACTTGGGTAATGGTATACTTATAATTGGTTGTATTTATACAACTCATAAAAATTTATAAAGTACTTACATGCCCATTAGTGATATTTCATTCTCATAGCAATTTATTGAGGATGATACATGTCTTCCCCATTTTACAGATAAGCAAACTAAGTTTGAAGTGATTACACAGTATGCCCAAAGTCACACAGCTAATAAGTAAAGTAGCAAACACCAACACCCAGATTCGTCTGCATCATAGTCTCTTTGCTATATGCTAAATGCCTTTTAAAATAACTGACATAAAATAATGATCATATTTGGCACTTTGTAAAGAGTGTTCTCATCTATTAACTAAATTCATTGAGTAGGATACTATCTCTACACTGAAAAAGTCTTACAGTCCAGATGGGGAAATCAGACATAAACATACAGATGAGAAGTTCCAAATTAGTGATAAAAGCAGTGACAGTAGAGGAGAAAGAAAGAGGCCTGGAAGGACACAAGGGAAGTTTTTTGTTTTTTTGTTTTTGTTTTTATTTTTTATTTATTTATTTTTTTTTTTTTGAGGTGGGAACTGTCATTGGACATTGAAGAAGATTTGCATGGGATGACAGAAAGTGGGTAGGCCTTCCAAACTAGAATAACAATGTGAGGTATGGAGAAAGAGAATACCAAATGCATGTTTAAGGAATTAGTAAACAGGTTTTGTTGGGGCCAGATAATTCAGCAGAAAACATTCAATTGTTTGGAAGAGTCTAATTGGTAGCAGGCAGGAAATACCAGGCTATTTATCTCCCATGATAGTGTAGCATTCAAATGCCCTGTAAAAAAGGCCTATGTGGACCATAGAAAGGTCCTGCAAATTTTTAAATGTCACATGTCCTATAATGGGTCCATGGAAGAGGCAAAGTTGGAACTTGCCATCCTATCTTTTTAGTCAGTGCATTTTCCAGCAAAACTGGAGGCCCATAGTCGTGCCTACTTCAGGGACAGTAATATTCAAGGATTCATACTAAATATCAGGATGTATAAGATTTTTTTTCACTATCAAGGCTCTTCAAAGTACCTCATCAGTAATCTTAACCTTTCCTTCTTTAAAAGGATTGGAAGGATGTGGGTCAGCACCACCTCTCCACTCCAGTTTTTTCTCAGAATAATATACAATCAAGACACTGGGTTCCTTACTGCCTGACTACCTTGAACACTCCTCAGATTTAGCAGAGTAGGGAATTCCCGAGGAAATGAGACACAGACTTGGGGAAATGGGCAGAACTGATGTCAACTCTAATAAGACATCAAATGGGAACATTTTCTCCTTTTTATTCTAAGGCTGCATTTTACCTTGATGGCTTTTTAAATAAATGTCAATTTGAAAAATGGAAAAATCTTCCTTGTCTGTGGCTGAATCACTCTTTAAGTTTCAGGAATCATCTTTTCTCATTGCCTCACTTGCTTTCTGTTTCAGCTCCCTGGGTATGCTCTCTCTTTTTTCATTCCTTTTCCTCTGTTAGTCTCTCAATTCCCAGAAGCTCGTTCAATGATGCTGCCATTGTTAGCAAATCACAGTCATTAATAAATCATTAAAATTTGGGGTGCAACACTATCAGAAATTTTATCTTAACTACAGAGGTTGTGTGTGTGTCTATCCATTTACTGAAGAATATTTCTCCTAAACCACTGATGAAAGTTTTAGAATGAGAAAATTAAAATGGCCTCATAGAACCTGTCCTTAACTTGGAGAGAAATCAAAGAACCAAGCAAGCTGTTCTTCTGATACGGATGAAAGGGTCCATCTCAAAAATATCTGAGCCCACACAAACTTTCCAAAGAGCATGAGTTCAAGGCCCTGGCCCTGGGGGATGTCTTCTGCAGTGGCAGCTGGATTGCTACAAGGAAAATACAAAATTCTTGTTCTTATCTAATCCCATGTGCATCTAATCTCATCCTTCATGAAACACATCTCTTAATCAAATTCTGTGTAGAGAGGGAGAAAAAGCACCTCAGGCATAATTTATGTTTTATTTTTAGCTCAATTAACCCCCAGAACCATTAACTGGCTCGTAGCTTCAGGGCTTACCTAGAGGAAACCTCAAAGGCTTTTGGGCCTCCTCAGTCTGACAGCCCTATCTTTCGTCAATGCTAAAGTAGTTTAGAGCTTGAACTTTAAAAGTCAAACCCCAAGGGCCTCATTTCCATGTTATTAAAACATAGGCATGAGCAAAGCTCAATTTCATTGTGATAAGATCTGATTTATTTGAAGCTTAGAGCCACAGAAGACCTACTTAATTAAACTACGTATTGTAAGTCAAGTCCAACTTTTTCATGTTGCATGGTAGTTTTAAAAAAGAAATAATTTTTAGAAGTTACAATATTGTCTTCACTTCTCCTTTGAACATTCCTTTGGTTATATTTTGTAAACTTGAGGAAGTTATATTCCCTTTTTAGGTCTTATTCTTCCTTCATATAAAGAAGAGGGTAGATTAAATCAACAGTTCTCAAATTTTGTGAAACATTAAAATCACTGAAGGAGTTAGTTAAAAATACATGTCTAGTCATCAGCCATGTTGATTCTGATATAGCACACTGGGGTATAACTCTGAAAGCTGATTTTTAAATAAACTTCCCAGACAATTCTGTTGCTTACCACCAAACTCGATGCTCTCTAAATGGCTGCCTACACTTAAAAAATAAAAATACATATATATATAATGTCTCCTGAAGAACTGTTGACATGTTACTGGGCCATTCAGTTTCCTAAGAGCCTCTGAGTCATTAATCAAGGCATTGAAACTGGACAGAGCCCTAAAAATCCTGGTTGATAATAAGAATAGTGCCTAAAATAGAAAGAAGATACACATAAACACACACACACACACACACACACACACACACACACACACACACCAGTAATGAAATGCGGAGCTGGATTTTCTGGGAAAAATCAGGATAGGTATTTTCCTAGGAAAGGGGTTTTTCTCCAATAGGGCCTTCTATTTTGAACAATATTCACAATCTCACTGACTTAAAAGTATGACAATATGTGACATTTTCATCTATGTAAAAAAATAAAAATAAAAATTCACTGGAGGTTGTCTGGTAGGACAGAGGCAATGCTTAGATTCAAGTATTTCAACAACACCACATATTCTCACTTCTAAATGGGAGCTAAATATTGGATACTCATGGACATAAAGATGGCAACAATGACACTGAGGACTACTAGAGGGTTGCGAAGGAAGGGAGAAAGGGTTGAAAACCTACTTATGGAGTACTATATTCACTACCTGGGTGACAAGGTAATTTGTACTCTAAACCTCAGCATCACACAATATACTTATGTAACAAACCTGCATATGTAACACCTGACTCTAAAATAAAACTTGAAATTATAAAAATAAAGTATTTTGAGTGGTCCAGTTAGAGCTTCTAAGTAATAAAAGATCTGCATGAGACTCCTTTACTCCCTCTTAGCACCACACACTCAGGGGCTTTCTGATAGTACCCCACTACTCAAAAACCCCTTGAGAATTCTTAAAATCAAGTCTGGTACATAGATTGTGTCCATAAGGAATAATGGACCCCAACTTTCTCTTGTAATGCTGTTCTTGTCTAGCATGTTCTAACCAACACAGTTCCTCTTTATGGTAACCCTTGTTTTGTCTCAGCCTATGGATTAGGATGACTTAATTGCACACACCTGAAAAAGGGAGGCAGGATTTACTCCATGGTTAAAGTTCTTACTCCAAAAAGCTTCTCCGTGAGGTGAAAAAACATCAAACCACACATCCAGAATCTCAACTTTTATATTGCTGCCTAAGGGACTGACTTCTATATTGCCTTTACTGGAGTGCAGACGGGACCCAACATATACTAGATACCCAGGGGATACAGAGAACAAAAACAGTAGCTTGAATTAGCACATGAGTAGTTGTCAGGGATTATCCTACTGGTTCATCACAGAATAAGTGAGTGAAAAACCCAGCTCCAAGCTTCTCCCTGGGGAGAGAAAGAATTGGACCATGTGTTAAAAGTTTTAACTTTTCCAGGAGTTACATCAGGAGCTGGCTTGTAACTCATCTGTCTCTGAGTGCTGACAGGATATAGCATGTTTTAGAAGCCTTAGGATACTACTAGCACAACAGTTTGAACTATCATAAAGGTTTAAGACCTCCACAAAAATCTCTGGACAGGTTGATTGGTGAAAATTTTCTCCTATACAAACCTAATCCATGAAGACTGGAAAATGTGGTTGTTTTTACTAACACATAGACATTAATACACTCAAGTAAAATGAAGAAATATGAAGCACAACCCTCAAAAGGGAACAAGATAAAACTCCAAAAACTGACTCTAATAAAACAGACATAGATGAATTACCTGACAGAGAATTCAAAGTAACAATCATAGGCTCAAGGATCTCAAGAGAATAATGCATGAACAAAGTCAGAACTTCAACAAAGACATGGGAACAACTTTAACAAACTAAATAGACATCTTGGAGGTAAAAATTATAATAAGTAAATTAGAAAACTCAGAAGTGTTCATCAGAAAACTAGATTAAGTACAATGAAAAATTCAGTAAACTTGAAGAGAGGTCATTTAAAAGTATCCAGTCAGAGGAGCTCAGAGGAACAAAAAGAAGAAAAAGAAACCATGAAGCAAACATAAAAAAACTTGTAGGACACTATCAAGTGGAAGAATATAGGCATTAAGGATTTCTCAGAAGTACGAAAGAGAGAGAGAGAGAGAGAGAGAGAGAGAGAGAGAGAGAGAGAGAAGAATGCATCAGAAAGCTTATTAAAGAATAATGGCTTAAAAATCCTCAAATCTGAAGGAAAAAAATGAACCTCCAGATCCAGGAAGCTCAAAAGGCCTAAAATAAGATGAACCAAAATAAATTCTTATGAAGACATAATTAAATTGTCAAAAGTAAAAAGAGATACTTTTGAAAGCAGAAAGATAAAAGTGACTTGTCACATGCAAGGGAACTGTACAAGACCATCAGTGGACTTTTCAGCAAAAACGTCACAGGCCAGAATTGAGTGGAATCACATATTCAAAATGCTAAAAGAAAGAAAAGAAAAAGCTCTGTCAACCAACAATACTATACCAAGCAATGCTGTTTTTCAGAAATGAAGACAACATAAAGAATTTCCCAAAAAAATGGAAACTGAAGAGCTTAATTTTCGTGAGCCCTAACTTACAATAAGTGTGAAAGGGAGTTCTTCAACTTGAAATAAAAATGCTCTACCTGCAACATGATAGCATGAGAAAGCATAAAACCCATTGGTAAAGATAAACGCATAGAAAAAATACAGAAAATACATTACAATAATGATGGTGGGTAAGCCATTTTAATTCTGATAAAAATGTTTAAAGTCAAAAATATTGAAAGTAATAATGAAAATACGTTAATGGAAAAAAAATAAATAGATGCAAATTATGACATCAATAATATACAGTGAAAGATATAAAAGTGTAGAGTTTCATACATGATTGAAGTTAACTTGCTATCAGTTCAAAATATATTATTATGGAAACCACAAAACAGTACTTAAAGATATTATATAAAGGTAAAATGAAGGGAATCAAAGCATATCAGAAAAACAAAACAAAACAAAAAACCAAGAAAATACCACAAAGACTGCAAGAGAGGAAAAGAGGAATAAAAGGAATAAGGACAAACAGAATGATCAAAATGGCAATAGTAAATTATTTCTTCTAAAAAATTACTTTAAATGTAAATGTATTAAATTATCTATGCAAAAGACAAAGTGACTGAATAGATTTTAAAAGCATTATCCAACTATATATTGTCTGTAAGAAATTCACTAGATTTAAAGACACACACAGGCTGGAAGTAAAAACATAAGAAAAGGTGGCTGGGCGCGGTGGCTCACGCCTGTAATCCCAGCACTTTGGGAGGCCAAGACGGGTGGATCACGAGGTCAAGAGATTGAGACCATCCTGGTCAACATGGTGAAACCCCATCTCTACTAAAAATACAAAACTTAGCTTGGCATGGTGGTGCACGCCTGTAGTCCCAGCTACTCGGGAGGCTGAGGCAGGAGAATTGCCTGAACCCAGGAGGCGGAGGTTGTGGTGAGCCGAGATCGCGCCTTTGCACTCCAGCCTGGGTAACAAGAGTGAAACTCCACCTCAAAAAAAAGCAAAACAAAACAAAACAAAACTATATATATATATATATATATATATATATATATATATATATGAAAAGGTATTTCATGCAAATGATAGCCAAAATAGGAAATGGGTGGCTATATTTATATAAGAAAATACAGGCTTAGAGTAAAAAATCTGTCACAAATGACAAAGAAGAACATTATATAATTTAAAGGTCAATTTACAAGGAAAATATATTAATTGTAAATATATGTTAAAATAAAATAAAAACATGTAAACATAGGAAGCAAACATTGACAGAGCTGAAGGGAAAATGGATAAAAATAATATAACAGTAGGAGACTTTAATAGACCCCCTTCCTATAATGTATTAAACAACCAGAATACAGCCAACAAAGAAAATTAGCTTCAACAATATTACAGGCCAATGGCTCTGACAGGCATACACAGAACATTGTACCTTAAACAGCAGAATATATATTCTTCTCAAGCATACATGAAAAATTCTTTATGACAAATTACAAGTTTAGTTACAAAACCAGTCTTAAAAATAGATGAAAGTTGAAATCATACCAGATATTTCTTCTGACACTAATGTGATAAAAACAGAAAACAAAAGCAGAAAACGTTGTATTCCTATTTTATTCTCTTTGTGGCAATTGTGAATGGGAGTACACTCATGATTTGGTTCTCTGTGTGTCTATTACTGGTACATAGGAATGCTTGTGATTTTTGCACAGTGATTTTGTATCTTGAAAATTTGCTGAAGTTGCTTATCAGTTTAAAAAGATTTTGGGCTAAGATGATGGGGCTTTCTAAATATATCATCTCGTCATCTGCAAACAGAGACTATTTGACTTCTTCTCTTTCTGTTTGAATACCCTTTCTTTCTTTGTCTTGCCTGATTGTCCTGGACAAAACTTTCAATACTATATTGAATAGGAGTGATGAGAGAGGACATCTTTGTCTTCTGCTGGTTTTCAAAGGGAATGCTTCTAGCTTTTGCCCATTCATATGATATTGGTTGTGGGTTTGTCATAAATAGCTGCTATTATTTTGAAATACTTTTCATCAATAGCTAGTTTATTGTGAGTTTTTAGCATGAAGATGTGTTGCATTTTATCAAAGGCCTCTTCTGCATCTATCAAGCTAATCATGTGGTTTTTGTCATTGGTTCTGCTTATGTGATGGATTATTTTTATTGATTTGTGTATGCTGAACCAGCCTTGCATCCCAGGGAGGAAGCCAACTTGATCATGGTGTCTAAGCTTTTCCATGTGCCGCTGGAATCAGTTTGCCTATATTTTATTGAAAATTTGTACATCGATGTTCATCAGGAATATTGACCTGAAATTTTCTTTTTTTCCCCCTCTCTTACATGGTTTTGTATCAGGAAGATGCTGGCCTCATAAAATGAGTTCTTTTTCTATTGCTTGGAATAATTTCAGAAGGATTGGTACAGCTCCTGCTTGTACCTCTGGGAAAATCTGGCTCTGAATCCAACTGGTCGAGGTGTTTGCAATATTCTTTGATGATAGTTTCTATTTCTGTAGGATCAGCAGTAACATCCTCTTTATTATTTTTTATTGTATCTATTTGATACTTCTTTGGTTTCCTCTTTGTTAGTATGGCTAGCAGTCTATCAATTTTGTTAATATTTTTTTTAAAAAACCAGCTGCTGGATTCATTGATTTTTAAAGGGTTTTCTTATGTCTTTATCTCCTTCAGTTCTGCTCCGATCTTAGTTATTCCTTGTCTTCTGCTAGCTAGTGAATTTTTTGCTCATTCTTTTCCACTTATTTTAATTGTGATGTTAGGAGTTTGATTTTAGATCTTTCCTGCTTTCTCCTGTCAGCATCAACTTACAAGAAATGTGAAGGAAGTCTTCAAGGAGAGCTACAAACCACTGCTCAAAGAAGTAAAAGAGAACACAAACAAATGAAGAAACATTCTATGCTTATGGATAGAAAGAATAAATATCGTGAAATGGCCATACTGCAAAAAGTAATTTATAGATTCAATGCTAATCCCATCAAGCTACCATTGACTTTCATCAGAGAATTAGAAAAAAAAAAAACTACTTTAAATTTTATATGGAACCAAAAAAGAGCCCATATAACCAATACAATACTAAGCAAAAAGAACAAAGGTGGAGACATCACTCTACCTGACTTCAAACTGTACTACAAGGATACAGTAACAAAATGAGCATGGTACTGGTACCAAAACAGATATATAGACCAATAGAACAGAATAGAGGCCTTAAAAATAACATCACACATCTACAAACATCTGATCTTTGAGAAAACTGATGAAACAAAGCAATGGGGAAAGGACTTCTTATTTAATAATTGTATTGGGAAAACTGACTAGCCATATGTAGAAAACTAAAACTGGACCTCTTTTTTTAACTTTATACAAAAATTATCACAAGATAAATTAAAGACTTAAATATAAGACCTAAAACCACAGAAACCTAGAAGAAAACCTAGGCATTGCCATTTAGTACATAGGCACGGGCAAGGACTCAATGACTAAAACACCAAAAGCAATGTCAACAAAAGCAAAAATTGACAAATGGGATCTAATTGAACTGAAGCCCTTCTGCACAGAAAAAAAAAAAAAAAAACTATTATCAGAGTGAAAAAGCAACCTACAAAATGGGGGGAAAATTTGCAATCTATTCATCTGACAAAGGGCTAATATCCAGAATCTACAAAGAACTTAAACAATTTTACAAGAAAAAAACAACCCCATCAAAAAGTGGGTGAAGGATATGAATAGACACTTCTCAAAAGAAGGCATTTACGCAGCCAACAAACATATTTTAAAAAGCTCACTATTACTGGTCATTACAGAAATGCAAATCAAAACCACAATGAGATACCATCTCATGCCAGTTAGAATGGTGATCATTAAAAAATCAGGAAAAACAATAGATGTTGGAGAGGGTGTGGAGAAATCGGAATGCTTTTACACTGTTCGTGGGAGTGTAAATTAGTTAAATTATTATAGAAGACTATGTGGCAATTTCTCAAGGATCTAAAACCAGAAATACCATTTGACCCTGCAACCCCATTACTGGGTATATAACCAAAGGTTTATAAATCATTTTACTATAAAGAAGCATGCACACGTATGTTTATTGTGACACTGCTCACAATAGCAAAGACTTGCAATCAACCCAAATGCCCATCAATGATAGACTGGATAAAGAAAATATGACACATATATACCAAGAAATACTATGCAGCCATAAAAAAGGATAAGTTCATGTCCTTTGCAGGGACATGGATAAAGCTGGAAAACATCATTCTCAGTAAACTAACAGAGAAACAGAAAACCAAACACCACATGTTCTCACTCATAAAAGGGAGTTGAACAATGAGAGTACATGAATACAGTGAAGGGAACATCACACACCGAGATGTGTTGGGGTATGAGGGCCTAGGAGAGGGATAGCATTAGGATAAATACCTAATATAGATGCCATTTTTAGCATGTGTATACCTATGTAGCAAACCTGCACATTCTGCACATATATCCCAGAACTTAAAGTTTAATTTTAAAGAATAAAAAGAGAAGAAAAAAAGCTGAAGAAAACTGAAAAAACAAAAAAAAAAGTGGAAATTAAACAACATAATATGAGATAACCAATGTATCTAAAAATGAATCAAAGAAAACATTTAAAATATCTTGAGAAAAACAAAACACAACATATATGAAAAGTTAGAAGATGCAGTAAAAGCAGTACTAAAAAGTTTAGAGTAATAAAAGCCTACATCAAAAAATTAAAAATATGTGAAATAAACAACATAACTTTTGCCTCAAGGAACTTGAAAAATAAAATAAAATAATTCTACATATAGAAAAAAAATTAAAAATAGCCGGGCGCGGTGGCTCAAGCCTGTAATCCCAGCACTTTGGGAGGCCGAGGCGGGTGGATCACGAGGTCGAGAGATCAAGACCATCCTGGTCAACATGGTGAAACCCCGTCTCTACTAAAAATACAAAAAACTAGCTGGGCATGGTGGCGCATGCCTGTAATCCCAGCTACTCAGGAGGCTGAGACAGGAGAATTGCCTGAACCCAGGAGGCGGAGGTTGCAGTGAGCCGAGATCGCGCCATTGCACTCCAGCCTGGGTAACAAGAGCGAAACTCCGTCTCAAAAAAAAAAAAAAAAAAAAAAAAAAAAAAATTAAAAATAAAAATTAAGGCAGTGATATATAAGAGACTAGAAATAATAGAAAAAATAAACGAAATCTGACCTGGGTTTTTGAAAAGATAAAGAGAATTAATGAAAGAATAGCTAAACATTGAAGAAAAGAGAAAACGCTCAAATGAAATCAGAAATTAAAAATGTGACATGAGGGAAGCATTCCAGAAAGGCACCACACAAAAAGGAAACTTTGTGTCAATATTCCTGATTAACACAAATGCAAAAATCATTAATAGATTACTTAAAAAGTGAATTCAACAGCACATTAAAAACATCACATTCTATGAACAAGTGGGATATACCCCTGTGATGCAAGAATGTTTCACACACTAAAATCAATCTATGTTATACACCACATTCATAGAATGAATGGTAAAAACCACATAATTATGTCAATAGATACAGAAAAATCACTTCAAAAAAATCAACATTCATTTATGATGAAATCATTCTCAAAAAAATACGTATAGAAAAAGCTTACCTCAACAAAATAAAATCCATATACAAAAAGCCTACAAGTAATATCATAATCAATGGAAAAAAAAAAAAAACTGGAAACTTTTTTTCTAAGATCAAGTGCAAGGCAAGGATGCTGCTGACTCTTGCCACTTGTATTCAACATGGGACTGGAATTCCTTTCCAGACCAATTAGCAAAAGGAAAACAAAAGACAAGTAATAAAAGTCATCCATATTTGAAAGGAAAAGTAAAATTATCTGTTTGCAGATGATATAATTACGTATTTACAAAACCTTAAAATCTCAACAAAATAACTGTTAGAACAAGTGTATTTAGTAAAGTTGCAGAATGCAAAATCAACATAATCAATTAGTGGAGTTTCTATACATTAACAGCAAAATATACCAAAATGAAATTAAGAAAGACATCCCATTTGTAATCTAAAGAGTAAAATACTTAGAAATAAATTTATCCAAAGAAGTAAAAACAAAAAATTATAGACTAAACATTTTAAAAGTTCTATAAGAGAAATTAAAGAAGACAGAGATAAATGGAAAGACAGTCTGTATTTGTGGATTAGACGTATTAATATTATTAAAATGTACATTCAATCTAAAGTGATCTACAGATTTAGTAAAATCACTACAAAAATTCCAATGCCATTTTGTGCATAAGTAGTAAAACAACTCCAAAATTCTTATAGGACCACAAAAGACCTCAAGTAGCCACAGCAATTTTGAAAAAGCTAGAGGTATCACACTTAAACTATATTAAAGAGCTATAGCAATCAAAAAAGTATGATCCTGGCATAAAAACTGTTATACTAATGGAACATAATTGAAATCCAAAAAATAAATACACACATATGCAGTCAATTAATTGCTGACAAGGGTGATGAGAATACACAATAAAGAAAGGATATTCCCTTCAATAAATGGTGCAGGGAAAACTGAATATTCACATGGAAGAGAATAAAACTAGAGTTTCATATTACACTATATATAAAAATTAGCTAAGCACGGATTAAGGGCTTAAATATAAGACTTGAAATTATAGAACTCCTAGAAGACAACAGAGAAAAACAGTTGTCTTTGCAGTGATTTTTCTGGATGTGACATCAAAAGCAGAAGCAACAAAAGCAAAAACAAATAAGTAGTACTATATCAAACCAAAATGCTTCTTCACAGCAAAGGAAATATTTAACACAGTGAAGAGATAACCTACAGAAAGGGAGAAAATATTTGCAAACTATATATCAAAAAAAGGGCTAATATTCAAATTATTTAAGGAGCACATATAAGTCCATAACAAATATTCCTTAATAAACCAATTAAAAATCGGCACAAGATTTGATAGAAAAATTTCCAAAGCAGATATTTAGATAAATAGTGAACAGTTATATGGAAAGGTGTTTAACATCACTAATCATCAGAGACATGAAAATCAAAATCACAATGAGATATCACACCTACTGCAATGGCTACTAAAAGGACAAGAGATAACAAGTGTTGGTGTGAGTGTGGAGAAAAAAAAAACACTTGTACACTCTTCATAGGAATATAAATATATACAAAAACTGTAGAAAATCATATGATAGTTTTTTCAAAAAATTACAAGTAAAAATACCATATAATCCAGCAACTTTTGGGTATATACCCAAAGGAATTGAAATCAGGATCTTGAAAACATATCTGCACTCTCATGTTCATTGCTCTGTTATTCACAGTAGCCAAAATATGAAATCAACCTACATGTCTATCACTGGTTAAATGCATAAAGAAAATGTGGTGTAAAAACACAATGAAATACTCTTCAGCCATCAAAAATAAGAAAATCCTGTCATTTGCAATGACATGGATGAACCTGGAGGACATTATGTTATGTGAAATAGGCCAACCACAGGTAGATAAATGCCACATGATCTCACTTATATGTAGAATATTTAAAAAGTTGAATCTATAAAAGCAGAGAGAACAGTGGCTACTAGGAGCTGGGGTGGGGGGTTTGGGGTTATATTGGATATTCCTAAATGTGGGAATATATTGGATATTCCCAAATTTGGGGATATATTGGATATATAAGATCCAAACATCACTTACACAGTAGAGGTAAGTTCAAGAGATGTATTGTACAGCATTGTGACTATAGTTAATACTAATGTATTGTATACTTGAAAATTGCTTATAGAGTAGATTTTGAGTTTTCTCAACACTCAAAAATAATCATGTGAAAGATTATATATACAACAATTAACTCACTTTAGCCATTTCACAATGTATAAATATGTCAAAACATCATGTTGTATTATAAATATATATTATTTTCTTTGTCATTTAAAAAAATTAAATTGAAATAACATAATATCCAGCAATCTTGCTTCAGAGTATTTATCCAAAAGAATTAAATCAGAATCTTAAAGAGATATTAACACTCCTATGTTTGTTGAATCACTATTCCCAGTAGCCAAGATATGGAAACAACCTAAATGACTATCAAGAGATGAATAGATAAATAAAATATGGTATATATATACAATGGAATATTATTAAGGCTTAAAAAGAAAGAAAATCTGACACATATTAACACATGGGTGAATCTTGAAGACATTATGCTAAGTAAATAAGCGAGTTACATAAAGACAAGCACTGCATGATTCCACTTACATGAAGTATCTAAAACATTTAAAATACTCAAACTTACAGAAGCAGAGAGTAGAATGGCAGTTATCAAGAACTGGGGAGAGGAAAATGGAGAGTTGTTATTTAATGTATAAGTTCTATATACCTGCTCTAAAACATTATGCCTGTAATTAACAATATTGTACTCTATACTAAACATTTGTTAAGAGGGTGGCTCTCATGTTAAGTTTGGTTACCACAATAAAACAAATGTTTTAAAAAGAAGTGCAATTTTGTTCCACAACCATGGAATTTGCTAGATGTAATAAAATTCTCTTTTATTTTTAAAGGTCAGCAAAATTATACTACAGTCACTACTAAGCCAGATGATTTAGAGTGGCTGTTAAAACTACTTCAGTTAATTCATCATTTAGTTGACAGCAATGCAAAAATTATGTACACCAAATCTAGAGTCATTTTGTCTAGATTCAAACTCCAGATCTACCATACAAGACAAGTTACTTAATCTGTAAGTGGCACGGTTTTCTCATCTGTATATGGGATAGTAATAGATAATAGGATTTATATGTTGATAACATTGATGCCTGGTACATAGCAAGCAGGCCATAAATGTAAGCTACTCTTATTAGTGGTCATGCTCCTGAATATATTTGAAAGGCAAAGCTCTTAACCATTCCAATAAAATCCACAATCTTTCTCTGGCATCCACTTGGAATAATGCCTCTCCTGCTTACTCACAGCCAGTTGTAACTTCACTCTAGACCCCACCAAAAGGCCCCTTCCCTTCAACATTTCTCCTGATAGTATCAGTTGTGGCAAATAAAAATGTAACACAAACTTAAATCTGGGTGGCACATGTGTAAGAAGAGCCTCTGGTATGGCAGGTAAAATCCACTGACATATAAATTTAAACCAATTCATGCCTATTAGAGTGTGTGTTCTGAGGTTCCAACTACAACTCAAGAAAGGAATTTAAAAATCACTGCATAACACTCCTTGAAGAGATTGGCTCAGTGAGGCACTCTGAACACAAAATAAATAATGAAAAAAACATTTATTTTTTCCACATACAAGGCTGTATGCCTTTGTGTCAAAATTAAACATGAAACTAGGTTCTGTGTTTCAAAAAAAAAAAAAAAAAAAAAGTGCAGTTGGAGAAGATGTCCATAAAGGGAATTAAAATGATCATAGTGATGGAAAGCATTTTGAAAATAATCTAAAAAACCAAGAGCTGGAAGAAGCTATTAGAAAAATTTCTTATGTTCTAAGAGCAATGAATAAGGTAAACAACCTAATAAATTTTCACATTTACTGAGAACTTATATATCAGGTACTTTGTCTATATTATGTCCTTTTTATTTTCCTCATGGCAATCTTATGAGGTATGAGTCATTCTTATCCTCAATGTACCAATGAGGAAACTGAGGTTTAGAATGGCAAAAGAACCTTGTTAAAAAGCAAAATCAGAAATCACATGATTTCAAACTTAACAGTTTGGCTCCAGAGCCTATAATTATAAGTAATGTGTTATACTTCATCCCATATTACTCAGAAAAAAGACAGGGCCATTTATTAACTTTAGAGTTTGCTAAGGTAAATAAGAGTGTTAACAATTTACATATGATCACTTAAAAAGACAATAAAGTACACAATTTACAAAACAGTAGAAGTAAGAGAAAAATTGGAATGAAATATGCTATAAATCCAAAAGAAAGCAGGAAACACATAAAAAAAGTAATATTTTAAAAAAGGAGAATAGAGGAAGCACAAAATTAGATGGTAGAAATAAATCCAAAAAGTATCAGTAAACATGAAAATCAAATGTATTAAACTCATAAGTTGGACAGATTATCTAAATGAGATTTTTAAATGATATTCATGATATTCATAAAACTCACAACTTACCTATGAGACACAGAAAGCTGGACTATAAAAAAGTTGAAAATAGATATGCCAGACAAATTTCAAGCCAATATAATGAGAGATAAACCGAATGGGAGAGGGTAATGTATCTTTCTTAAAAACTGACAGTTTAAGTATTCAAATATTAGTAAGATTATAAGAGAGATGAATATCACAAATAATAAATTTGATATGAGGCATATTGAGAACATATGGTGGCTCTCTTATTAATTACATATGGAACATTTACAGAATTGACTACATGTTAGCTGCTAAAGCAAGGATCAAAAACTTTCAAAGAATATGCATCACATATGATATAGTATCTGAGTACAATACAATTTACAAATGAATAGTAAACATGCAAAAATATTAACGGTATGTTTAGGAATTCAAGTGCCCATTTTATATTTCACTGTTCAAAGCAGGAATTATAATGGAAATAGGAACATAATTCAAATTCAATTTTAGTAAACATAGATACCAAAACTTGTGAAATAGTGAGAAAAAAAATATTCAGGAAAGTGTACAGCCATAAATTTTTATATTACAAAAGAAGAAAGCCTAAGTACTGAGTTAATTATCTAACTTAAAGAAAAATGAGAAGAACAGCAAAATAATCCTAAGTAATGTGGAAGGGAAACAATTATATATTTATATATATATAATTATAACAATTATAGCAAATATAAATACGAATATAACAATTATAAACAATTATAGCAAATATAAATACAAAATAAAAATGTTGAATAGAAAAAATCTAATAGATCAACAGAAATAAACAGTAAGCCTTTGAATGACAAATATCTGGCAGATTTATCAAGAAAGAAAAAAACAAAAATAAATAACAAAATAAACAATACTAAGAAATAAAAACTGTTCATAACTACATATGATGTGAAGATTTTTAAAATAAGAGAATACCATAAACAACTTCAAAGATGTGTTACTCTCTCTCATTTGGTTTATCTCTCATTATATTTGCTTGAAATTTGTCTGGCATATATATCATATCTGTCAAAATTCTCAATTTACTAGGAAATTATAACTTCCAAAAATAACTCAAGAAGAAATAAAGCCAGATTGAACCTATGATCGTTAAAATAATTGAACCAATTGTTAAAAAATTCAACCAAATAAGCAAAGAATGATAATTTTTAAAATATCAGGAGTTAATTAAGGATCTTTCTATCAAGCATTCAAGGGATGAATAATTCCAATTTTCTTCAAGATTTTTTTCCAGAAAATAGGAAGAAAGGAACACTATCCAGCTTATTTTATGAAACTAACATAACCTTAGTACTTAATACGTAAGAGAAAGAAGTATTTGTAATACAACCAGGGAAAAAAAAATCAGCTAAAACCGTAAAAATTATTAAAGGCCAAATGTGGGTTAGCTTATAAGTCTGGACATATCAGTCTAGAATAACTTTAGGCCAAGACACAAGATATATTTTGAGTCTGTTTTATATGTATCTCCACCAGGTGATCAGGAAGAAGATTGAGGGAAGGTCAGGAGATCAAAGAAAGACCACTTCAATGATATGGGCATTCAAAAGGTGTGTTCCTCAGAGAACAAGTACGGAACTTCACTTGCTTACATAGATCCTTCAGTCCTGCAAGCCAAAAGCCTTAAACCACTAGGGGAGAGTTAATGGTGGTGTTCTCAGGAGAGAGGGAAATATTTATTGCTACTTCAGGGGAACTAGAAGCAATACCCTTTCTGCCTCTTGGGGTGAGTAGGAAATACTTTCTCTCAAAGGACTAAGAAAATGATTCATTTCTGTTTGGAGTAGTTAGAAGAAGCTTTATACTACTAGAAGAGAAGAAAACTGCCTTGGGCCCAGGATCCTACACTAATACAAAGCAAATGGCTACTACTATTGAGAGAGAAGCAAGAAACTCCCACCTAAGAACAACCAGAGATACAAACCACAGTTTAACTATCACAAAGTCAAAGGCCCAGCCTTATCACAAAGATAACGGCCCAGCCCATCCTCCTTGGTACATCAGCCTGACCTAGGCTAAGATTGCACCAGGATAAAAGAATGTTTTTCTGTCTTCAATGCAAGCCTAGCAGCTAGTAATAAGCAATAGCATTCTACCACTAGGCAAGGTGCAAGAGCATGGAGAGAGACATCTTTGTGGCTCAGACATACAGAAATAACTAAAAGATGTGGGGTGAGCCAGAGCTGAGAAAAACCCATGGCACTCAGGCCCCTCTTTAAGAAAAAGAAAACAAGATCCCACTTCTGCAAAAATTTGAAGCCTATATTCCCCTGAAAGCCTTGGCATAAACAACAAAATCCAAATCTGGCTCAAATTCCAAGTTAACTGATCCAAAACTTCACATTAACAAGCTAACAAAGGAACAGACATGTCTATTTTTAGACATTTAATATATTAAAAGATCTAGTGGAGAATATAGACTACATGTGCAAACAGATGGGGAATTTCAGCAGAGAGATGGACACCATAAGAGTCAAATGGGACTGTGGTCCATGAAATGTATCCTGTCTCACTGAATACCAGTATAAATGCAGAAGAGAATGCATAGAGCAGCAATCTGAGGACATAATAATATAAATAGTAGCAGACATATTTTAGAAAAACACTGTCAGTAACACTGAATTAGTGGTAAATTTACTTATTTTTTTATCTGACATTTGCCAGACCTGGATTCAATGACAGTAAAAAAATCTGGAGGTGTCTATCAGGTACAGACAGAAAGAGCTCCAAGAAAAATTATCTCTTACTGTTCTTAGCAGGATGAAGAAAGAGACTGCTAAAGACTAGAGACAGTAGGGGAATGCCCAGGTCTTTTTTTTTTTTTAATCACTTTTTCTTCACCCTAGTCCCCTTTGAATGAAGCCACACAACAAGCAATGTCTGAGAAAGTGACTAGGACTCTAAGGAAGGAAAATTATTCTTTTCTGAACAAGACAGCTATGGTCCTAAGATCATTGGAAAAGACATCATAGCTCGCTCTCTCTCCATCTCTCTCTCTCTCTTTCTCTCCATCCTCCTCCTTCTGTTCCTCATCCTTCTCCCACTGTTGCCCAACTCTGAATGTGAAACAGTCCGAGGAGGAATGTGAAGTGGAATTAGGGCAAAAAGCTGGAAAGATTAATCACAGAGAAGAAGGAGATGAAGAGAGCAATCCCATAAATCTGTATCTGAATTATTGGGCTCAGCTCCCGACTTTGAATATACATATTTACTCATAACAACCTATAGATACCTAAAGTACAGATTACATCATTGTGAAGGTCCCATCAGGGGACCTTGATGATGGTTTAAAATACAATTTCAGAAAATTTGAAAATTGAACTGATTTTTGAACCATAATACACAGAAGGTGGCAGGAATTTGTGGCCTACACTTCATGTAGTGAATTGCCAAGTAGAAAAATTAGAAAAAAATTGACCTTCTCAGAATTTAAACAAGAGTCATAGTCTCATGACATAGGATTCAAAATGTCCAGGATACAATCTAAAATTACTTGCCATGCAAAAACAGAGAAAAATAAATAGGAAAATCTAAACTCATAAAAAAAAAACAAGATAATCAACAAATTCCAACTCAGATGGCACAGATACTGAAATTATCAGAAAAAAAAATCTTTAAATCAATTAATAATGCTCCAAGAAGTAAGTGTAAATACACTCAGTAGAAATGTATAAAGGTTTAAAGTTTCAGTAAATAAACAAAAAATACAAAGAAAAATTCAATGGAAATTCAGCAAAACAACACAATAATCAAATTGAAAAAAATACTGGCTGGGATCAATTGAAGAATGGAGATGAGAGGAAAATCTGTTCACTTGAAAAAGAGAAACCAATATAACCAAATCTAGTCATTGAAAAAGATTAATAAAATTGACAGAGTGGTACTGATGAAAAAATAGACACATAAAATGGAAAACAGTAGAGTTCAGAAATAAAACATCATAAATAAGGCCAGTTGATTTTTAAAAATTATTTTTTTGTGTGGTAAAATATATATCTACCTTCCTGTTCCTCCAAAATTTGCTTCAGTAGATGTAATGTGGGGTCTGGACATTTTTATTTTGAAAAGTCTTCTGATGAGCCCTCCACCCTCACCCAACATTGAGAACCATTGAGAGATGTCAAAGATAACTAAGGACTAACAATGCTTAATAAGAGTATGTTTGAGAAACTTGGATGAAAGATTGCTAATGTGGCAATTGGAAAAATAGGGATGTGTTTATTGTGTTAGAGTATGAGGTATACAGTTAGAGTATAAGGTATACATTCTCATTTGAGTGAGAATGAGGTTCATGAAAAATTAAAATAGAAACATGAGTTGGTATAATATTTTGAACAATCTTGGATGTGATGACATGGGATTTTGTATTCTTTAAGCAGCCAGGAACCACTGGTTATCTTGCAGTAAGAATGTAACAAATTGCATTTATTTTTAATTAATTTAATAAATATCTACTCAGTCCCTATTCTAGGTATGGCAGTGTGTGCTAGATACAGAACTACAATACAATACTAAGCAACATAAACAGTATAAAAATAGATTGGAAAAGAGAAATAGCAGAGTCTGGAAATCCTACTAAGAGATCATTGAAGTAGTCCTAGAAAGTAATATTGAGTAGAAAAAGAAGCAGTGGTAAAGATCTGAATTAAAGCAGTAAAAAATGGAGCTGGGGAAGGAGACATTGGGCTAGAACAGAGAAAGAGTTAGAAGTCAAATTCAGAGGAACTGATGAACTATTGAACATGAGGAAGGAGAGAAAAGGAGGATTAAAGACGATGAAATAGTTTTATTTAAACAACCTGGAGAGAAAATTAGCAGAGAGAGACAGAGAGAGAGAGAGAGAGAGAGAAACACACACACACACACACACACACACAGACATACACACACACACACACACAGAGAGAGAGAGAGAGAGAGAGAGAGAGAGAGAATCAATTATTTCCATTGTGAAACTCTCTTACCAAATTAGCCTTCTTAATAATGTAGGCATCTCAGGGTTAATATTCAGTTGTCCTACACCTCTATGGTCAGGGTTTATCAAAGATTTTTTGACTTTTGAGCTCAGATAATTCTTCATTCTGTGTAAAAAGAGTGGTGGTGGGGTAGGGTAGGCTGTACTGTGCATTGTAAAATGTTCGACTGCACCATTGACCTCTAGCCACTAAAGGCCAGTCATACTTCCTAGTCAGAGCAATCAAAATATCTGTAAGGAGATGGAGTAAGATGACAGAATAGAAGGCTTCATTGATTGTTTCCCTCAAAAGGATATCAACTTAAAAAGTATATACATAGAATAAAAACAACTTCATAAAAAAATAAAAATCAGGTGAGCCCTTTATAATACCCAGTGTTAAATTCTTATCAATAAAAGAGGTGCTGAAGAGGAATATAAACATCTTGAATCAGCCCTCCACCACCCTTAACACCTTGGGCAGTGGCAGCAGCAGCAGAATACTGCACAGATCATCTTTGGGTATCGCGGGATGGAGAGAGGCAACTGTGAGGCATTGATCTAAGAAATGTCCTGTTGGAGCAGAAAGGAAAACCACACCAAACTCAGCTGACACCCATGGAAAGACTATTTAAGCCAGCCCTAGCAAAAGAGGAATTGCTAATCCCAGTAGTCAGAATTTGAGTTCCTACAAACATCACCACCATGGGCTATGGTTCTCTGGGTCTCTAAGTAAACTTGAAAGTAAGTCTAGGCCCTAAGGACTGCACCTCTTCAGTAAGTCCTAGTGCTGAACCAGGTCAAGAGACAGTGATTTGGGGTGAAGAATGTGACCTATTAAGACACCAAATAGGACAGCTAAGAATGTGCTGTTATTACACCTCCCCTAACCCAAGTCTGCACAGTTCATGACTGAAAAAGAGATGCCTTCCTTCCATTTGAGGAGAGGAGAAGGATGAGCAGGGAGAACTTTATCTTGCCTCTAAAACACCAGATGAGCCACAGCAGAAAGCAGCACTGGAAAGAGCCACGAGGTCCCCATTCCATGCCCCAGCTTCCAAAAGACATTTCTAAACAAACCACAGGTTAGAAGGGATCTCACCACCTTGAAGGGAAGAACCAAACCTGGCAAAATGTATCACCTATTACCTTAAGAGACCTTGGACCCTGAAAAACCAGCAGCAACATCCAGGTAATACATCAAGGACCTTGGGTGAACAACAGAGACTTTCTGGCCTCAGGTGAGAATCAGCACATCACCAGCTGTGGTTGCTATGAGGTGAAACTCCTGCTTGAGAGAAGCAGAAAGAATAAAAAAGGAGACTTTCTCTTGCTCCTTAGGTAGTAGCTTTGCACAGGAGTATAGAATACCCCAACCAGATACTTGGGGTCCCCAATTTCAAAACATGACGATTAGACAGCATTTCTGGAGCTGTCCTGGGCCATAGGGGAACCCAAGACACGGAGGGGTGGGTCCCAGGCCAGGCAGCATTCACAAGATGACTGAAGACTCCTGGGAAATCAGGAAAATTAACAAGGATATCCAGGACTTGAACTCAGACCTGGACCAAGCAAACTTAATAGACATTTAAAGAACTCTCCACCCCAAATCCACAGAATATACATTCTTCTCAGCACCACATCACACCTACTCTAAAATTGACCACATAATTGGAAGTAAATCACTCCTCAGCAAATGCAAAAGAACGGAAATCATAACAAACAATCTCTCAGACCACAGTGCAATCAAGTTAGAACTCAGAATTGAGAAACTAACTCAGAACTGCACAGCTTCATGGAAACTGAACAACTGGCTCTTGAATGTCGACTGGATAAACAATGAAATGAAGGCAGAAATAAAGATGTTCTTTGAAACCAACAAGAAAGAAGACACAACTTACCAGAATCTCTAGGACACATTTAAAGCAGTAGCTAGAGAAAAGTATATAAATGCCCAAATGAGAAGCAGGAGAGATCTAAAATCGACACCCTATCATCAAAATGGAAAGGGCTAGAGGAGCAAGATCAAAAAAACTCAAAACCTAGAAGAAGACAAGAGATAACTAAGATCAGAGCAGAACTGAAGCAGATAGAGACACAAAAATCCCTTCAAAAAATCAATAAATCTAGGAGCTGGTTTTTTGAAAAGATCAACAAAATAGAACACTAGCCAGATTAATAAAAAAGAAAAGAGAGAATAATCAAATAGATGCAATAAAAAATGATAAAGAAGATATTACCACAGATTCCACAGAAATCCAAACCATCATCAGAAATTATTACAAACAACTCTATGCACATAAACTAGTAACCTTGGAAGAAATGAATAAATTCCTGGACACCTGCATTCTCCCAAGCCTAAACCCGGAATAGACGAATAACAAGGTCTGAAGTTGAGGCAGTAATTAAGAGCCCAGCACCCCCCCAAAAAAAACCAGGTACAGATGGGTTCACAGCCAAATTCTACCAGACATACAAAGAGGAGCCTGTTCCATTCCTTCTGAAACTATTCCAAACAATCCAAAAAGAAGGAATTCTTCCTAAATCATTTTATGAGACCAACATCATTCTGACACCATAACCCGGCAGAGACTCAGCAAGAAAAGAAAACTTTAGGCCAATATCCATGATGAACATAGATGCAAAAATCTTCAATAAAATACTGGCAAGCCGATTGCAACAGCACATCAAAAAGCTTATCCACCATGATCAAGTAGGATTGATCTTGGGGATGCAAGTCTGGTTCAACATACACAAGTTTATAAACATAATTCACCACATAAACAGAACCAAAGATAAAAACCACATGATTATCTCAATTGATGCAGAGAAGACCTTTGACAAAATTCAGCAGCACATTATGCTAAAAACTCAATAAACTAAGTACTGACAGAACGTATCTCAAAATAATACAAGCTTTTTTTGACAAACCAACAGCAAATATCATACTGAATGGGCAAAAACTGGAAACATTCACTTTGAAATCTGGCAGTAGACAAGGATGCCCTCTCTCACCACTCCTATTTAATATAGTACTGGAAGTTATAGCCAGAGCAATCAGGAAAAAAAAAAAAAGAAAGAAAGAAAGTGTATTCAAATAGGAAAGGAGGAAGCCAAATTGTCTCTATTTGCAGATGACATGATTGTATGTCTAGAAGACACCATCATCTCAGTCCCAAATCTCCTGAAACTGATAAGCAACTCCAGCAAAGTCTCAGGATACAAAATCAATGTGCAAAATCCCAAGCGTTCCTATACACCAATAACAGACTTAAAGAGAGCCAAATCAAGAAAAAATTGTCATTCAGAATTTCTACAAAGAGAATAAAATACCTAGGAATACAACTAACAAAGAACTTAAAGGACATCTTCAAGGAGAACTACAAACCACAGCTCAACAGAATAAGAGAGGACGCAAATGGATGGAGAAACATTCTATGTTCATGGTTAGGAAGAATCAATATGGTGAAAATGGCCATACTGCCCAAAGTAATTTACAGATTCAATGCTATCCCCATCAAACTACCAATGACCTTCTTCACAGAACTGGAAAAAACACCTTAAACTTCATATGAAACCAAAAGAGAGCCCGCATAGCCAAGTCAATTCTAAGCAAAAAGAACAAAGCGGGAGGCATCACACTACTGTACTTCAAACTACACTACAAGGCTACAGTAATTAAAACAGCATGGTACTGGTACCAAAACAGCGATATAGACCAATGGAACAGAACAGAAGCCTCAAAGGCAACACATCTACAACCATCTGATCTTTGACAAACATGACAAAAACAAGCAATAGGAAAATGACTCCCTGTTTAATAAATGGTGTTGGGAAAACTGGCTAGCCATGTTCAGGAAGCAGAAACTGGACCCCTTCCTGACACCTTACACTAAAATTAACTCCAGATGGATTAAAGACTTAAACATAATACCTAACACCATAAAAACCCAAGAAGAAAATCTAGGTGAAACTATTCAGTTCATAGATGTAGGCAAGGACTTCATGACCAGAACACCAAAAGCATTGGCAACAAAAGCCAAAACAGACATATGGGACCTAATCAAACTCCACAGCTTCTGCCCAGCAAAAGGAACAGTCATTAGAGTGAATCAGCAACCAACAGAATGGGAAAAAATTTTTACTGTCTACCCATCTGACAAAAGGCTGATATACAGAATCTACAAAGAACTAAAACAGATTTACATGAAAAAAACAAACAACACCTCTCAAAAGTGGGCGAAGGATATGAACAGACACTTTACAAAAGAAGACATACATGAGGCCAACAAATATATAAAAAAATACTCATCATCACTGGTCATTAGAGAAATGCAAATCAGAACTACATTGAGATACCACCTCATGCCAGTTAGAAAAGCAATCGTTAAAAAATCTAGAGACAACAGACTCTGGAGATGATGTGGAGAAATAGGAACACTTGTACACTGTTGGTGGGAGTGTAAATTAGTTCAATCATGATGGAAGCCAGTGTTGTGATTCCTCAAGGACCTAGAAATAGAAATTCCATTTGACCCAGCAATTTTATTACTGGGTATATATCCAAAGGATTACAAGTCATTCTACTATGTGGAGACATACACAAGAATGTTCATTGCACCACAGTTTACAATAGCAAAGACCTGGAACCAACCCAAATGCCCATTGATGATAAACTGGACAGGAAAAATGTGAGACATATACACTGTGGAATATTATACAGCCATCAAAAACAATGAGTTCATGTTCTTTGTAGGGACATGGATGAACCAGGAAACCATCATTCTCAGCAAACTGACACAAGAACACAATATCAAACATGCGGTGACATGTTCTCACTCATAGGTGGGTGTTGAACAATGAGAACACATGGACACAGGGAGGGGAGTATCACACACTGGGGTCTGTCAGGGGCAAATAGGGTAGGGACAGTGGAGAGTGGGGATTTTTGTAAAGATTGCATGGGGAGAAATGCCAGATATAGGTGATGGGGAGGAAGGCAGCAAATCACACTGCCATGTGTATACCTATGCAACGATCTTGTGTCTTCTTCACATGTACCGCAAAACCTAAAATGTAACTAAAGAAAAAAAAGAAGATACACAGCAAGAGGATACAACAACAAAAAAAGAATAAACAAGAATGATGCGTGCATACAGGGTCTAGAAAAGTAACCTCAAAAGGGCAAATCTAAGAGCAATTGGCCAAAAGAAGAGGTAGAGAAAGACAGTGCTGGATAGTTTATACAAATAAATAATAATAGACAATGTCTAAAACCTAGAAAAAGACATCAATATCCAAATACAATAAGATTATAAAACAAATAGACATAACACACAAAACTCCCTCAGGCATTTAATGATCAAACTCCAGAAGATGAAAGATAAAGAAAGTATTCTAAAATCAGTAAGATAAAAGAAAGAGCATGCAGTTGAACTCCAATACATCTGGCAGCAACCTTTCTTTTTTTGTTTAAATTGTCCTTTAAGTTCTCGGGTACATGTGCAGATCATACAGGATTGTTGCATAGGTACATACGTGACAAGGTGGTTTGCTGCCTTCAGCTCCCCATCACCTATATCTGGTATTTCTCCTCTCATTATCCCTCCCCACCATCCCCACCCCCACTTTCCCTCTCCCAGCCCCTCCCAACTGACTGCAGTGTGTGATGTTCCCCGTGTCCATGTGTTTTAATTGTTTAACACCCGTCTGTGAGTTATAATATATGGTGTTTGGTTTTCTGTTGTTGTGTAAGTTTGCTAAGAATGATGGTTTCCAGATTCATTCATGTTCCTATGAAGGACATGAACTCATCGTTTTTAATGGCTGCTTAATATTCCACGGTGTATATGTGCCACATTTTATTTATCCAGTCAATCGTCGATGGGCATTTGGATTGGTTCCAGGTCTTCGTTATTGTAAACAGTGACACTATGAACATATGTGTGTATGTGTCTTTATTATAGAACAACTTATAATTCTTTGGGTATATACCCAGTAATGGCATTGCTGGCTGAAATGGAATTTCTATTTCCAGATCCTTGAGGAATTGCTACACTGCCTTCCACATTGGTTGAAGTAATTTACACTCTCAACAGTGTAAAAGTGTTCCTATTTCTCCACATCCTCTCCAGCATCTGTTGTCTACAGATTTTTTAATGATCACCATTCTAACTGGTGTAAGATGGTATCTCAATGTGGTTTTGATTTGCATTTCTCTAATAATCAGTGATGGTGAGTATTTTTTCATCTTTTTGTTTGTCTCATCAATGTCTTCTTTTGTAGAGTGTCTGCTCATGTCCTTCACCCACTTTTGAATGGGTTTGTTTTTTTCTTGTAAATCTGTTTTAGTTCTTTGTAGATTCTGGATATTAGCCCTTTGTCAGATGAGCAAACTGCAAAATGTTTTTACCATTCTGTTGGTTGCCGGTCACCCTAATGATTGCTCCTTTGTTGTGCAGAAGCTCTGGGGTTTAATTAGATCTCATTTGTCTATTTTGGCTCTTGTTGCCATTGCATTTTGTGTTTTAGCCATGAAGGCCTTGCCTATGACTATGTCCTGAATGGCTTTGCCTAGGTTTTCTTCTAGGGCTTTTATGGTGTTAGGTCTTATGTTTAGATCTTTAATATATCTGGAGTTAATTTTAGTGTAAGCTGTCAGGAAGAGGTCCAGTTTCTGCTTTCTGCACATGACTAGCCATTTTTCCAAACACCGTTTATTAAACAGGAAATCCTTTTCCCAAAGGTTGTTTTTCTCAGGTTTGTCAAAGAACAGATGACTGTAGATGTGTGGTGTTGCTTTTGAGGCCTCTGTTCTGTTCCATTGGTATATGTCTTTGTTTTGGTACCAGTACCATGCTGTTTTGATTCCTGTGGCCTTGTAGTATAGTTTGAAGGCAGGCAGTGTGATAACTCCAGCTTTGTTCTTTTTGCTTAGGATTGTTCTGGCTTAGGATAGTTTGGGCTCTCTTTTGGTTCCATATGAAGTTTCAAGTGTTTTTTTCCAGTTCTGTGAAGAAGGTCATTGGTAGCTTGATGAGGATCATGCTAAATCCATAAATCACTTTGGGCAGTATGGTCATTTTCATGATGTTGCTTCTTCCCAGCCATGAGAATGGGATGTTTTCCCGTCTGTTTGTGTTCTCTCTTATTTCATTGAGCAGTGATTTGTAGTACTCTTTGAATAGGTCCTTTACATCATTTGTTAGTTGTATTCCTAGGTATTTTATTCTCTTTGTAGTAATTTTGAATGAGAGTTCACTTTTGATTTGATTCTCTGTCTGTTGTTTGTGAGTAGAAATGCTTGTGATTTCTGCACATTGATTTTGTATCCTGAGACTTTGCTGAAGTTGCTTATCAGTTTCGGGAATTTTGGGCTGAGATGATGTGGTTTTCTAAACATACAATCAGGTCATCTGCAAATAAAGACAATTTGGCTTCCTCTTTTCCTAATTGAATACCCTTTATTTCTTTTTCTTGCCTGATTGCTCTGGCTAAAACTTCCAATACTATATTGAATAGGAGTGGTGAGAGAGGGTATCCTTGTCTTGTGCCAGATTTCAAGGGACTGTTTCCAGTTTTTGCCCATTCAGTATGATATTGGCTGTGGGTTTGCCATAAATAGCTTTTATTATTTTGTGATACATACCATCAATAAGTAGTTTATTAAGGGTTTTTAGCATAAAGGGCTGTTGAATTTTGTCAAAGGCCTTTTCTGCATTTATTGAGATAATCATGTGGTTTTTGTCTTTGGTTCTGTTTATGTGATGGATTACATTTATAGACTTGCATATGTTGAACCAGCTTTGCATCCCATGGATGAAGCCTACTTAATCATGATGAGTAAGTTTTTTGATTTGCTGTTGCATTCTGTTTGCCAAGATTTTATTGAAGACTTTTGCATTGATGTTCATCATGGATATTGGCTTGAATTTTTTTTTTTTTTTTTAGCTGCTTCTCTGCCAGGTTTTGGTATTAGCATGATGTTGGTCTCATAAAATGAGTTGAAGAGAATTCCCTTTTTTGTATTGTTTGAAAAAGTTTCAGAAGGAATGGTACCAACTCCTCTTTGTACGTCTGGAAGAATTCATCTGTAAACTCGTCTGGACCTGGATTTTTTAGTTGGTAGGCTATAAATTGCTGGCAGCAAACTGTTAAGTGGAAATGTTACAGTCAAGGAGAGAGTGACATGACATATTTAAAGTGTTGAAGGAAAAAAAAATGTTTATCCTAGAATAGTGTATCTGGCAAAATATCTATCACACATGAAAAAAACATATAATTTTTCCTGCAGATGGAAGCTGAGGACTTTCATAAACAACCTATTAGACAAGAAATGCTAAAGGAAGTACTTCGGTCAGAAATAAAAGGGCATTAGTAAGTAATAAGTAATCACCTGAAGGCAAAATAACCACTAGCAATAGTAAGTACACATAAAAACACAGAATATTATATTACTATAACTGTGGTAGGTAAACTATTCATATCTTATATAAAAAGAACAAACAAGAAACCACTCAAAAATAGCAAGTATAAGTTTTTTGAGATGTAGATAGTACAAAAAGATATAAATAGAAACAAAAGAAAAATAAAAAGCAGAAGGACAAATTTAATGCATAGTTTTTATTAATTTTATTTAGCTTGTTTGCTTGTTTACATAAAAAATATCAGTCCTGATTAATAAAATAATTCATTGTAAAATAGTATTTGCAAGCTTTGTGGTAACCTAAAACCTACATATATATGTGTGTGTGCATATATATATATATATATATATATATATATATATATAATATGTGTGTGTACACACGTGTGTGTATGTATATATGTACACAAAATAAATACACAAAATAAAATGCAAGATACAGAGAGCCAAACCAAGAGCCAACTCCCATTCACAATTGCTACATGAAGAAAATACCAAGGAATACAACTAGCAAAGGATGTAAATGACCTCTTCAAAGAGAACTACAAATCACTGCTCAACGAAATAAGAGAGGACACAAACAGATGGAAAAACATTCCATGCTCATGGTTAGGAAGAATCAATATCGTGAAAATGGCCAACCTACCCAAAGTAATTGATAGATTCAATGCTATCCACATCAAGCTACCAATGACCTTCTTCACAGAACTGGCAAAAAAAATACCTTAAATTCATATGAAACTGAAAGGCAGCCTGTATAGTCAAGATAAACCTAAACAAAAACAAAAAAGCTGGAGGCATCATGCTACCTGACTTCAAACTATATTACAAGGATACAGTAATCAAAACAGCGTGGTACTGGTACCAAAACAGAGATATAGACGAATGGAATAGAAAAGAGGCCTCAGAGGCAATGCCACACATCTACAAATATCTGACCTTTGACAAACCTGACAAAAACAAGCAATGGGGAAAGTATTCCCTATTTAATACCTGGTGTTTGGAAAACTGGCTAGCCATGTGCAGGAAGCAGAAAATGGGTCCCTTCCTGACATCTTATACTAAAATTAACTCCAGATAGATTAAAGACTTAAATATAAGACCTAACACCATAAAAACCCTAGAAGAAAACCTAGGAAAAACTATTCAGGACATAGGCATAGGTAAGGACTTCATTACTGAAACACCAAAAGCATTGGCAACAAAAGACAAAATAAACAAATGAAATCTAATTAAACTCCAGAGCTTCTGCACAGCAAAATAAAGAATCATTAGAGTGAACCAGCAACCAACAGAATGGGTAAAACTTTTTGCAATCTGTCCATCTGACAAAGGGATAATGTCCAGAATCTACAAAGAATTACAACAGATTTACAAGAAACAAACAAACAAACCCATTCAAAAGTGAGTGAGGACTATGAACAGACACTTTTCTTTTATTCTTTCCTTTTTAAAAAAAAAATTGTACTCTAGGTTCTGGGGTACATGTGCAGATTATGCAGGATTTTTGCATAGGTACACACATGGCAATGTGGTTTGCTGCCTCCATCCCCCATCATCTACATCTGGCATTTCTACCCATGCTATCCCTCCCCAACCTCCCCATATCCCTGCTGTCCCTCCCTTGGCCACCACCAACAGAACCCGGTGTATGATGCTTTCCTCCCTGTGTCCCTGTGTTCTCGTTGCTCGACACCCACCTATGAGTGAGAAGATGCAGTGTTTGATTTTCTGTTCTTGTGTCAGTTTTCTGAGAATGATGGTTTCCAGATTCAACCATGTTCCTATAAGGGATACAGACTTATCAGTTTTTATTGCTGTATAGTATTCTATGGTGTATATGTGCCACATTTTTCTTGTCCAGTCTATTGTCAATGAACATTTGGGTTGGTTGCAGGTCTTTGCTATTGTAAACAGTGCCTACATGAACATAGGTGTGCATGCATCTTTATAATAGAATAATTTATAATTTTGTAGATATATATCCAGTAATGGGATTGCTGAGTCAAATGGAATTTCTATTTCTAGGTCCTTGAGGAAGCACCACAGTCTTCCTAAATGGATGAACTAGTTTATACTCCCACCAACAGTGTAAAAGTGATCCTATTTCTCCACATCCTATCCAGCACCTGTTCTCTCCAGATTTTTAATGATCACCATTCTAACTGAGGGGGTATCTCAATGTGGTTTTGATTTGCATTTCTCTAATAATCAGTGATGATGAGCATTCTTCTTATGTTTGTTGGCCTCATATATGTCATCTGTTGAAAAGTGTCTGTTCATATCCTTTGCCTACTTTTGAATGGGTTTGTTTGTTTTTTTCTTGTAAATCTGTTTCAGTTATTTGGAGATTCTGGATGTTAGCTCTTTGTCAGATGGGTAGATTGCAAAATTTTTTCCTTTCTTTTGGTTGCCAATTAACTCTAATGGTGTTTCTTTTGCTGTACAGAAGCTCTGGAGTTTAATTAGGTCCCATTTGTCTATTTTGGCTTTTGTTGCCATTGCTTTTGGTGTTTTAAGCATGACATCCTTGCCTATGCATATGTCCTGAATGGTTTTGCCTAGGTTTTCTTCTAGGGTTTTCATGGTGTTAGGTCTTATGTTTAAGTCTTTAATCCATCTGGAGTTAATTTTAGTGTAAGGTTTCAGGAAGGGATCCAGTTTCTGCTTTCTGCACAGTTAGCCAGTTTTTCCAACACTATGTATTAAACAGGGAATACTTTCCCCACTGCTTGTTTTTGTCAAGTTTGTCAGAGATCAGATAGTTGTAGATGTGTGGTGTTGTCTCCAAGGCCTCTGTTCTATGAACAGACACTATTCAAAAGAAGACATATGGGGCTAACAAGCATATGAGAAAATGCTCATTATCACTGGTCATTAGAGAAATGCAAATTAAAACCACATTGAGATACCATCTCATGCCAGTTAGATTGGCAATCATTTAAAAATCTGGATACATTAGATTCTAAAGAGGATGTGGAGAAATAGGAACATTTTTACGCTATTGGTGGGAGTGTAAATTAGTTCAACCATTGTGGAAGACAGAGTGAAAATTCCTCAAAATTCTAGAAATAGAGATTCCATTTGACCCAGCAATCCCATTACTGGGTATCTACACAAAGGATTACAGATCATCCTATTATAAAGACACATGCACATGTATGTTCATTGAGGCACTGTTCACAATAGCATAGCCATGGAACCAACCCAAATGCCCATTGATGTTAGACTGGACAAGGGAAATATGGCACATATGCACCATGGAATACTTAAAAAATGATGAGTTTGTGTCGTTTGTCAGGACGTGGATGAATCTGGAAACCATCATTCTCAGCAAACTTACACAAGACCAGAACATCCAACACTTCATGTTCTCATTCATTGGTGGGTGTTGAATAATGAGAACACATGAACATACGGAAGAGAGCATAACACACTGGAGTCTGTTGAGGGGTCTAGTGGAGGGACAGTGGGAGCTGGGGAGATTGGGGAGAGATAACATGGGGAAAAATGCCAGATATAGCTGATCAGGGGATGGAGGCAACAAACCACCTTGCCCTGTATGTACCTATGCAACAATCCTGCATGATCTGCACGTGTATCCCAGAATCTAAAGTACAATAAAAATACAAAAATAAAAGAAATAAAAAGCAAGAAACTAAATCATATCACCAGAGAAACTCACCTTCATTGAAAGATAACAGGACAAAAAGAAAAATAAGAAGACCACAAAAGAACTAGAAAAAATAAGTAATCACAAAATGACAGGAGTAAGTCTTCACTTTCAGTAATAATATGGAATGTAAGTAGGTTAAACTCTCCAATCAAATACATAGATCAGCTGACTGAATGAAAACAACAAGACCCATTGATCTGTTGCCTACAAGAAACAAGCTTTACTTATAGACACATACACTAACAATAAAGGACTGGGAAAAAAAATTCCATGTTACCAGAAGTCAAGGAAGTGCCAGAGTATCTATACTTATGTCTGACATAATAGATTTCAAGATAAAACTTGTAAGACTAACTAACAAGTCTTTATATAATGATAAATAGGTCCATTCAGCAAGAAGATATAGCAGTTTTAAATATACATTAACCCAACGTTGCAGTACCCAGATATATAAAGCAATTATTATTAGAACTAAAAATAGTGATAGGTTCCAATACAAAAATAGCTGGAGGTTTCAAACACTTACATTAAAAATTGGACAATTTATAGCAGAAAATTAACAAAGAAACATTAATATTAATCTGCACTTAACTGAGTACAGTGGCTAATGCTTGTAATGTTAGTATTTTGGGAGGGTGAGGAGGGTGGATTGCCTGAGCTTAGGAGTTTGAGATCAGCCTGGGAAACATGGTGAGACATCATCTTTACTAAAATACAAAAAATTAACCAGGCAAGGTGGCACACACCTGTAGTACCAGCTAATCAAGAGGCTGTAGCAAAATTGCTTAAACCCGGGAGCTGGAAGTTACAGTGAGCCGAGATCACACCTCTGCACTCTAGCCAAGGTGACAGAGTAAGACTCTATCTCAAAATAATAATAATAATAATGTACACTATAGAGCAAATGGATCTAATAAATATTTACAAGTACATTTTATGCAATAGCTGCAGAATGCACATTTTTTTTTCCCAACACATACATTATTCTCAAAGACAGACTGTATGTTGGGTTTGAAACAAGTCTTAAAACATTCAAAAAATTGAAATAGTATAATGCATCTTATTTGACCAAAATGAAGTAAAATAAAATCTAAACACACAAAAAGTAGAAATTATACAAACACAAGAAAATTAAATGATGTGGTCTGGAATGACTACTGGATAAATGAGGAAATCAAGAAAAAAGTTGAAAATTTTTTGAAACAAGTGATAAAAGAAAGACAATACACCAAAACCTATGGAATACAACAAAGACAGTACTAGGAGGGAATTTTATAGCTATAAATGCCTGCATCAAAAAGGGGAGAAAGCTTTAAATAAACAACTTACTGATACATCTTAAAGAAATAGAAAAGCAAGAGAAAATACAACTCAAAATTAGTAGAAGAAAAGAAATAATAAGTGCCCATTGCAGAAATCAATGGAATTGAAATAAAGGAAACAATACAAAAGATCAATAAAACAATAACCTGATTTTCTGAAAAGTTAAACAAAATTGACAACTTTTGTCTGAATAAGACAAGAAGAGAGACACAAATAAATAATATCAAAAATAAAAAAGGAGACATTACAACCAATACTGCATATGTACAAAGGCCCATTAAAGGATACTGTGAGCAGCTATACGCCAATAAATTTAAAAATATAGATGAAATAGACACATTCCTAGACACTTAAAACCTCCCAAGATTAAAACAGAAATAAATTCAAAACCTCAAAAACCAATAGCCAGTAATGAGATTGAAACCTTAATAGAAATTCTCCCAGTGAAGAAAAGCCCAGGACCTAATGGCTTCACTGCTGAATTCTATGAAACATTAAAAGAACTAATATCAATCTTACTGAAACTATTCCAAAAAATATAAAAGAAGGAAACACTTCCAAATTCATTCTACAAGGCCACTATTACCCTGATACTAAACCAGAAAAGGACACATTAATAAAATAAAAACACAGGCCAGTATCTCTGATTAATACTTAGGTAAAATTTTTCAAAAAATTCTAGCAAGCTGAATTCAACAATACATTAGAAAAATTATTCATCATGACTGAGGAAAGATGAGGAAAAGGAGACAGAGCTAAACTATCCTCTCACTTGGATGAACAGACAATGTATGGAGACTTGCATCACGGAATTTTGCTTCAGGACCCATGACAGGAACATACCAGAAAAAGCAAAATAAATCACAGGTCCTTTTAAGGAAGCAGCAGGCCACTGCAAATTCCATAAGACAGGAGAAAAATTGTGAGTTTCCATAGAACGAGGAGGAAAACCTTCTTCTCTCAATACATGTCCCCACTGGGAGACCTGAAGATACAGATTATGGGGAAAGATTTAATATTACATAGTGCTGAAACAGATTTAGAATGAAATATAAAGAAGCAATGGATAGAGCCTTGTAGGCACTCCCATTCTCCAGCTCAAGCACAGAGAAGCCACCCTTGACTATATCTCACAGGGGCCCTCAGGGAAAGCAACTGGCAGATTTGAGGGGGGGGGGGTCACAGGGTGAAATATGTTTCCAACTAAACTTTGTAACAATTTTGGCTGGGCAAAAACTCTGTTGAGTAGAATGCAGAGGCAAATGGGAACTGCTGCAGAAAGGAAAGCAGGAGTCAGTTGACAGTGTGGCCGTAAGGGGAGGGGCATGTCCTGAAACAGTGCTTGCTTTCTCAGTAGGAAAACATATAGCCTGAAGTTAGGTCTAAGTCCCACTCACAGGGCGACTGGAGATAAATTTGGTGCTCTTGTCAGGGCACAGCAAGAGCGAGATTTGCCAGGTAAACTGGGTGGGAGCTGGGTGCTTTTACCCGCTTCCCTGGAGACATAGGCAGCTATGATTCCCTCTGGAACATAACCCTATTGATCTGAGAGCCACCCACCATCCCCCACAGTGGCTGTAGTAAGAGCCATCAAAGAAGAGTCTGAGCTTAGACCCACATAACACTGCCCCCACCTGATGGTATTTCTTTACCTGCTCTAGAAGCCAATCACAAAAACATAAACTCTTGGGTGCTTTATGACCCCACCCTGAGAAACCCAAATTCGTATCCTGACCAATGTAGGGCAAACTCATATCCATCTTCTATTACCACACCTTCTGCTCTCTTGAAAGTGCTACCTCTGGCTGAAGGCCAACCAGCTCAAGATATTACAGCAACTCATGACAAAATAACCTTGCTCCCAAGGAGGAGCAAACAACAGCTAATTTTACTTCTTGCAACATCCTGACTAACCCAATTGTCCTGAATCTGTCCACATGACAATTCACTCCTAGTATAACCAGAATTCAAGAAAGCCAGCACACTAAACATATCTACAACCAAAGACTCTCACAGAATCTACTTCACTGCCTTGCCACCTCCACCAGAGCAAGAGCTGGTATGCACACCTGGGAGACCTGAAGATGGATCAAGTCACAGGACTATTTGCAGACATTCCCCAGCACAAGCCCAGAGACTGGTAGCCCTGCTGGGTGATTAGACCTAGAAGAACAATAACAATCACTGCATTCTGGCTATCAGGAAATCCCATCTCTAGGGGAAGGCAGAGTGCCCATCAAGTGATCACACTTTGGAACAAAAATATCTAAACAACAGGCCTTGAGTTCCAGATTTTCAACTAAAATAGTCTACCCAAATGAGCAAAAATCAGAAAAGTAATTCCGGTAATATGACAGAACAAGATTGTATAACACCCCTCAAAAATGACACTAGTTATACAGCAATGGACTCAAACCAAGAAGAAATCTGAATTTCCAGATAAAGAATTCTGAAGGTTGATTATAATGTTACTAAAGGAGATATCAGAGAGAGGTGAAAATCAACTTGAAGAAATTTGGGGAAAAAAAAACAGAATATGTATGAAAAATGCTCCAGAGAATTAGATATCATAAAGAAAACATAATCTTAACTTTCATAAATGAGAGACACACTTGGAGAAACAAAATGCACTGGAGAGTTTCAACAATAAAATTAAACAAGTGAAAAAAAGAACTTCAGAGCTCAAAAACAAGGTTTTCAAATTAACTGAATCAGACAAAAACAAACAAGAAAGTATCACATAAATTGAACAACGCCTCAAAAAAATCTGGAATTGTGTTAATCAGAAAAACATAAGAATAAATGGCATTCCTGAGGAGGAAGCGTAATCCAAAAATTTGGAAACCACATTTGAGGTAAAACTTGAGGAAAACATCTCGGGCCTCACTAGACATTCAAATACAAGAAGCTCAAGGAACACCTGGAAAATTCTTCATAAAAACATCATCACCTAAGCACACAGTCATTGGATTATCTAAAGTAAAGGCAAAGATATAAATCTTAACAGTTGTGAGACAAAAAATATCAGGTACCCTATAAAGAAATACCTATTGTATTAACAGCAGATTTCTAAGGAGAAATCTTACAACCCAAAAGGGACTGGGGCTCTATCTTTAGCCTCCTTAAACAATATAATTGCCAACCAAGAACTTTGTATCCAGCAAAACTAAGATTCATAAATGAAGGAGTAATAAAGTCTTTTTCAGAAAAACAAATTCTAAGGGAATTCACCACTACCATGACAGTACTACAAAAAAAAAAATGCTAAAAGACTTCTAAATCTTGAAACAAAACTTCAATTTACATCAAAATAGAACTTCCTTAAAGCATGAATCTTATGGGGCCTTTTAAACCATAACCAAATGAAACACACACACATGCACACAAACACACACAGGCAAACAGACACACACAATACTCAAACAATAAGTAGCATGAAGGATAAGATAGTACCTCACATCTCAATAATAACGTTGAATACAAATGGCCCAAATGCTCCTCTTAAAAGATACAAAATGGTTCAATGAATAAAAATCCACCAAAAAAGTATCTTGATTTCTTTAAGAGACTCAACTAATACATAAGGGCTCATATAAACTTGAGGCAAAGGGGTGGAAAAAGACATCCATAAAAATAAAAAACAAAAGCAAGCAAAAATAAGTATTCTTATACTAGACAAAATAGATGTTAAAGGAAAAACAGTTTGAAAAGACAAGAGAGCCATTATATAATGAAAAAAGAATCACCACGCCCATTCAGCATATTATTGGAAGTTCTAACCAGAGCAATCAGGCAAGAAAAAGAAATAAAGCATATTCAATTAGGAAAGCGAGAATTCAAATTGTCTATATTTGCAGATGACATGATAGTATTTTTAGAAGCCCCTACTATCTCAGCTCAAAATCTCCTGAAACTGATAAGCAACTTCAGCAAAGTCTCAGGATACAAAATCAACGTGCAAAAATCACAAGGATTCCTATACACCAGTAACAGACTTAAAGAGAGCCAAATCAAGAATGAACTGTCATTCACAATAGCTACAAAGGGAATAAAATACATAGGAATACAACTAACAAAAAATGTAAAGGATCTCTTCAAGGAGAACTACAACAAACTGTTCAACAAAATAAGAGAGGACATAAAAGAGATGAAGGAACGTTTTATGCTCATTGTTAGGAAGAATCAATATTGTGAAAAGGGTCATACTGCCCAAAGCAATTTATAGATTCAATGCTATCCCCATCAAGCTACCAATGACCTTCTTCACAGGACTGGAAAAAACCACCTTAAACTTCATATGGAATCAAAAGAGAGCCCACATAGCCAAGTCAATTCTAAGCAAAAAGAACAAAGCTGGAGGCATCACACTACCTGACTTCAAACTATACTACAAGGCTACAGTAGTCAAAACAGCATGATACTGATACCAAAACAGAAATGTAGACCAATGGAACAGAACAGAGACCTCAGAGGCAATGCCACACATCTAAAACCATCTAATCTTTGACAAACCTCACAAAAACAAGCAATGGGGAAAGGATTTTCTGTTTAATAAATGACATTGGGGAAACTGGCTAGCAATGTACAGAAAGCAGAAACTGAACCCCTTACTGACACCTTACACTAAAATTAACTCTAGATGGATTAAAGACTTAAACATAAGACCTAACACCATAAAAACCCTAGAAGAAAACCTAGACAAAACCATCAAAGACATAGGCATATGCAAGGACTTCATGACTAAAACACCAAAAGCATGGGCAACAAAAGCCAAAGTAGTCAAATGGGATCTAGGAGTGGGGAGTTTGGGAGGGATAACATGGGGAGAAAATGTCAGATCACATTTAGGTGATGGGGAGGAAGGCAGTAAACCTCATTGCCGTGTATGTACCTATATAACAATCTTGCATGTTCTTCATGTGTACCCAAAAAGTAAAACACAATAAAATATAAATTTAAAAAATAGAAGAATCAGTCCAGGATAAAATATCATAATTCTAAATATATATGCACCTATACAGGATAAAATATCATAATTCTAAATATATATGCACCTCTCACAGAAGCTCCCAAATTTATAAAACAATTATTACAATCAGTAGCTGGCAAGGTGACCTTGCCAGGAACATCTCTGGTCTACACCTTCAAGTGAGATCAATGCAGAAGATGGGTGATTTCTGCATTTTCAACTGAGGTACCCTGTTCATCTCATTGGGACTGGTTCTACAGTGGGAGCAGCCTATGGAGGGTTAGCCAAACAGGATGAGGTGTCTCCGTTAGCCAAACAGGATGGGATGTCTCCACACATGGGAAGTGCAGGGGGTGAGGGAACTCCCTCCCCTAGCTAAGGGAAGCTCTGAGGGACTGTGCCTTGAGAAACAGCGCACTCTATTCCAGATACTATGCTTTTTACATTCACTTTGCAGCCCACAGACCAGGAGATTCCCTTAGGTGCCAATGCCACCAGGGCCCTGGGTTTCAAGCACAAAGTTAGGTAGCCAATTAGGCAGACACCAAGCTTGCTACAGGAGTATTTTTTACACCTCATTGGCATCTGGAATGGCTTCATTGGCTTAAAATTATCACTGCCAGCACTGCACTCTGAAGTCGACCTGAGATGCTGGAGCTTAGTAAGTGGAGGGGCATCACCATTACTAAGGCTTGAATAGGAGGATTTTTCCTTATGGTATAAACAAATCTTCTGAGAAGTCTGAACTGGGCTGAGCCCATCCCAGTGCAGCAAAGCTGCTGTAGTCAGACTGGCTCTCTAGATTCTTTCTATCTGGGCAGGGCATCTCTGAAAGAAAGAAAAAAGGCCCAGTAAGGGGCTTATAGATAAAATCCCCATATCCCTAGTATAGAGCACCTGGGATGTCCATAGGTGCAGCTTTCACAGACTTAAACATTTCCACCTGTTAGCTCTGAAGAGAGCAGTGGATCTCCCAGAACAGTGCTGGAGCTCTGCTAAGGGACATACTGCCTCCTCAAGTGAGTTCCTGACCCCCATGACCCCTGACTGGGGGACACCTCCCAACAGGCGTCAACAGACACCTCATACAGAAGAGCTCTGGCTGGCATCTGGTGGGTATCCCTCTGAAATGAAGCTTCCAGAGAAAGAAGCAGGCAGCATACTCTGCTGCTATGCTGCCTCTGCTGTAGATACCCAGACAAACAGGGTCTGGAGTGCACCTCCAGCAAACTCCAGCTGACCTGAAGCAAAGGGTACTGATTGTTAGAAGGAAAACTAACAGAAAAAAATAGCATCAACATGAACTAAAAGGAGGTCCACACAGAAACCCCATTCAAAGGTCAGCAACATAAAAGGCCAAAGGTAGATAAATCCATGAAGATGAGGGTAAAAAACAAAACAAAAACAAAACAACAACAACAACAAAAAAAAAAAAAAAAACAGTGTAAAAACAGTGTAAAAATGGCTGAATAATTTCAAAACCAGAATGAATGTTCTCCTCCAAAGTATCACAACTACTTACCAGCAAGGGAACAAAATTGGGTGGAGAATGAGTTTGATGAATTGATAGAACCAGGCTTCAGAAGATAGGCAATAACAAACTTCAAACTTCTCTGAGCTAAAGCAGCATGTTCTAAATCAATGCAAAGAAACTAAGAACCTTGAAACAAGGGTAGACAAAATGCTAACTAGAATAACAAGTTTGGAGAAGAACATCAACGATTTGATGGAGCTGAAAAACATAGTACAAGAACTTCGTGAAGCATAAGAAAGATTCAACAGCCATATTGATCAAGTAGAAGAAAGGATATCAGAGATTGAAGATCAACTGGATGAAATAAAATGAGAAGGCAAAATTAGAGAAAAAAGAGTAAAAAGAAATGAACAAAACCTCCAAGAAATATGGGATTACGTGAAAAGAACTAATCTACATTTGATTGGTGTACCTGAATGTGATGGGGAGAATGAATCCAAGCTGAAAAACACTCTTCAGAGTACCATCCAGGAAAACTTCCCCACTTGACAGGGTATCAGAACAGAAATCAAAATGAAACAATAGCCTTAGTCTATAACCTAGAACAAAGAACCTTAACAGATACTCAGAATATTCCACCCAACAACTGCTGAGTATACATTTTTTTCATCAGCACATAGAAAACTCTTCAGGAGAGATCATTTTATAAGCCAGAAAACAAGTCTCAATAAATTGAAGAAAATCAAAATTATATACAGTACCTCTCAGATCACAGTGGAAAAAAATTAGAAATTAACTCTATAAGAAACCTTCAAAACTATAGAAGTAAATGGAATTTAATTAATCTGCTCCTGAATTATCTTTGTGTCAACAGTGAAAGAAAGAAGATGGAAATTAAAATATTCTGTGAACTGAACAATAGTAATGACACAACGTATCAAAACCTCTGGGACAAAGCAAAAGCATTGCTAAGTGGAAAGTTTATAGCACTAACTGTCTACATCAAAAAGTCTGAAGGAGGAAAAACAGATAATATAAAGTCACACATCAAGGAACTAGAGCAAAAAGAACCAACAAACCAAACTCACACTCAACAGAAGAAGAAGGAGGAGGAGGAGGAGGAGGAGGAGAAAGATGAGAGCAGAACTAAGAAAAGTGAAAGCAAAAATCTACCAAAGATTTAAAAAAGCTGGTTCTTAGAAAATATAAACACCATTGACAGACCACTAGAGATATTAACCACAAAAAGAAGAGAGAAGACCCAAATAAGCTCAATTAGAAACAAAATGGAAGATATTACAACTGCTACTACAGAAATACAAAAGATTATTCAAGGCTACTATGAACACCTTTATGCAAACAAACTAGAAAATCTAGAGGAGATGGATAAATTTCTGGAAATATACAACCCATCTAGATTCAGATCAATAAAAAGTAGTGAGATTAAAACAGTAATAAATAATTACCAAAAATATTTAGAACCAGATGAATTTACAGCTGAATTCTATCAGACATTCAAGAAAAAATTGGTGCCAATCTTACTAAAAGTACTCCAAAATATACAGAAAGAACCAATCTTCCCTAAATCACTCCATGAAGTCAGTATCATTTTAATGAAAAAAGCAGGAAAGGACATTACCAAAAACAACAAAAAAAACCCTGCAGATCAATATCCTTGATGAACATAGATGCAAAAATTCTCAACAAAATGATAGCTAAACAAATCCAACAGCATATTAAAAAGATAATACACCACAACCAGGGATGCAGGGGTGGTTTAACATATGCAACTCAATGAAAATGATACATCTGATAAACAGAATTAAAAACAAAAATTATACGGTTATCTCAGCAGATTCTGAAAAAGCATTTGACAAAATCCAGCATTTCTTTATGATTAAAACCCTTAGAAAAATCAGCAAAGATGATTTTATTAACATTCCTCAAGTTAATAAAAGTCATCAATAACAAACCCACAGCCAACATTATATTGAACAGGGAAAAATTAAAAGCATTCCCTCTGAGAAGTCGAACAATGCAACGATGCCCTCTTTTACTACTTCTATTCAACACAATACTGGAAATCTTAGCCAGAACAATCATGCAAGAGAAAAAAATATAAGTCATCCAAGTCAGTAAAGAGGAAGTCAAAATATTGCTGTTCACCGATGATATGATTGTATACCTAGAAAATCCACAAGACACATTCAAAAAGCTCATAGGTCTGATGAAATCATTAAGTAAATTTTCAGAATGCAAAATCAATGTACGCAGATCAGTAGAACTTCTATACACCAACCATCACCAAGCTGAGAATCAAATAAAAAACTCAACAATTTTACAACAGCTGCAAAAAAAAAAAAAAGTAAAATCTTTAATATACCTAATTAATGAGGTAAATGATCTCTACAAGGAAAAATATAAAACACTGCTGAAAGAAATCATAGATGACAGAAACAAATGGAAACACGTCCTATGCTCATGTGTGGGTAGAATCAATATTGTAATAATGACCATACCACCAGAAGCAATAAAAAATTTCAATTAAATTTCCATAAACATACCATAGCAAGACTAAACAAAAAGAAGAAATCTGGAGGCATCACATTGCCTGATCTCAAACTACACAAAGATATAGTTACCTTTAGAACATGGTACTGGTATACATAGACCAATGGAACAGAATAGAGAACCCAGAAATAAAGCCAAATACTTATAGCCAACTGATCCTTGACAAAGCAAACAAAAACACAAAGTGGGGAAAGGACACCCTTTTCAATAAATGGTGCTAGAATGACTAGCAAGCCACATATGGAAAAATTAAGCTCTATTATCATGTCTTTCCTTATACAAAAATCAATCAAAATCTCAGAAATCACAACTAAAGAACTTATTCATTTAACCAAATATCACCTGTTCCCCCAAAAACTTAATGAAATAAAAAAAAAAACAAATAAAAGCCCTAGAACAAAAAATCAACTCAAGATAAATCAAAGACTTAAGTATAAGACCTGAAAACATAAAACTTGCAGAAGATAACATAAAAAAACTCTCCTACACATTGGCTTAGACCAAGTCCTCATGACCAAAACCCCAAAGCAAATGCAACAAAAACAAAGATACATAGATGGGACCTAATTAAGTAAAAATACTTCTGCACAGCAAACAATCAGCAGAGTAAACAGACAACCCATGGACTTGGAGAAAATATTCACAAACTATGCATCTGACAAAAGACTAATATCCATAATCTAAAATGAACAAACAAATCATCAACAACAATAACAAAAATAATTCCATCAAAAACTGGGCAAAGAAAATAAATAGACAATTCTCAAAAGAAGATATACAAATGACCAACCAACACATGAGAAAATGCTCAACATCACTAATGATCAGGAAAATGCAAATCAAAACTACAACGAGATATCTCCTTACTCCTGCAAGAATGTCCATAATTACAAATAAAAAAATAACAACTGTTTGCATGAATGTGGTGAAAAGGGAACACTTTTACACACTGTTGGGAATATAAATCAGTAAAACCACTATGAAAAACAGTATTCAGATTCTTTAAAGAACTAAAAGTAGAACTACAGTTTGATCTTGCAATTCGACTACTGGATATGTACCCAGAGAAAAATAAGTCATTATGTGAAAAAAAACACTTGCATATGCATGCTTATAGCAGCATAATTTGCAATTGCAAAAATATGAAACCAGACTAAATGCCCATCAACCAATGAGTGGATAACGAAAATGTAGGACAAATAGATAAATAGACCATGGAATACCACTCAGCCATAAAAAGAAATAAAGTAATGGCATTTGCAGCAACCTGGATGGCATTGTAGATCATTATTCTAAGTGAAGCAATTTAGGAAGAGAAAACCAAATATTGCAAGTTCTCACTTATAAGTGGAAGCTAAGCTATAATGATGCCATGGCATAAGAATAATACAATGACTTTGGGGACTCAAGGGGAAGGTTGGGAGGGTGGCAAGGGATAAAAAAAATACCCACTGGTTGCAGTGTACACTGCTCAAGTGATTAGTGCACCAAAATCTAAGGAATAACTATTAAAGAACAGTTTTATGCAACCATCCACCACCTGTTTCCCCAAAATCGGTTAAATAAAAATTAATTTAAAAAATTATTCATTATGACCAGTTGGGATTTATCCTTGGATGTCAGGATGGTTCAACATATGAAAAGCAATCAATGTGATACCTCATATAAACAGAATGATAAATAAAAAACATATTATCATTTTAATTAATCCTGAAAAAGCATGTGAAAACATTCAACATCTCTTCATGACAAAACCCTAGAAAAGCTAGGAAGAGAAGGAACATAACATAATAAAAGCTCTGTATGACAGACTCACTACTGGTATCATATTGAATGGGGAATAACTGAAAGCCTTTTTTGTAAGATCTGGAACATGACATAAATGCCTACTATGACCATTGTTATTCAACATAGTACTTGAAATCTTAGCTGCAGTCATCAGACAAGAAAACAAAAAGAATCAAAATTGAAATGGAAGAATTCATATTATTCTTCTTTGCAGATAATATATTCTTATGTTTGGAAAAACCTAAAGACGCCACCACAAAACTTTTAGAACTGATGAACAAACTCAGTAAAGTTGTAGGATACCATATTGACATACAAAAATTAGTTACATTTCTATGTGCCAACAATGAACAATCTGAGAAAGAAGTCAAACAAGTTATTTCATTTACAATAGCCATAAATAAAAATAAATATCTAGAAATTAACTCAAAGAAGCAAAAGATCTCTATAATGAAAACTACAAAACACTAATTAAAGGAATTTGGGGGAAGAAGATACTCAAAATGAAAAAAAAAATCCATGTTCATAAATTTCAAGAATCAGTAATGTTAAAATGTTCATATTACTCAAAGCAATCTATAAATTCAGTGCATTTTCTATCAAAATAACAATGACATTTTTCACAAAAACAGAAAAGATATACTAAAATTAACATGGAATTAAAAAAAAAAAAAAAGCACAGAGTTGCCAAAGCTAATCTGAGCAGAAAAAACAAAACTGGAGAAATCACCTTACCTGATTTCAAATTATACTACAGAACCATAGTATATAAAACAGCATAGTACTAGCATAAAAATAGAGACTTGAAGGAATGGAATAGAATGCAAAACCCAGGGCTAGTGTGGTGGCTCCTGCAAGCACTTTGGGAGGCTAAGCCAGGCAGATTACTTGAGGTCAGGAATTTGAGACCAACCTGGCCAAAAAGGTGAAATTATGTCTTTACTAAAAATAAAAAAATAAAAAAATAAAATAGCCAGGCATGGTGGTGCACACTTGTAATCCCAGGTACTCAGGAAGCTGAGACAGGAGAATCACTTGAACCTGGGAAGTGGAGGTTGCAGTGAGCTGAGATGGCACTACGCTCCATCCTGGGTGACAGAGAGAGATGACATATTAAAAAGAAAAAAATATGGAACCCAGAAAAAAATCCACGTATCTATAGTGAACTCCTTTATGACAAAGGTGCTGAGAACATATGCTGAAAAAAAAGAGTCTCCTCAAAAAAAAAAAAAAAAAAAAAGAAAGAAAAGAAAAAGAAATGGTGCTGGGGAAACTAAATATCCATAGGTAGAAGAATCAAAATAGACCCCTCTGTCTCAGCATATAAAAAATATAAAATATTTGAATCTAAGAACTCAAATTATGAAACTACTACATGAAAATATTGGGAAAAACTTCAGGGCATTTTTCTGGGCAAAAAATTCTTGAGCAATAAACCACAAGAACAGGCAACCAAAGCAATAAAATGGACAAATGGGATTAAATTAAATTAAAAACCTCTTGCACAATAAAAGTAACAATCGACAAATTAAAGAGACAGCCTATATAATGGGAGAAAAGATTTCCAAACTACACATCTGACAAGTGATTAATAACTAGAATATATTAGGAGCTCAGACAATTGTATATGAAAAACATCTTATAATCTGTTCAAAGATGGGTACAAGATTTTAAGAGATATTTTTCAAGAGAAGACATACTGATGGTAAACAAGCATATGAAAAGGTGATCAACATCACTGATCATCAAAGAAGTGTAAATCAAAACTAAAATGAGATATCATCTCATGCCAGTTAAAATGGTTTTTATCTAAATTACGGCCAATAGCAAATGCTTGTGAGGTTGTTGAATAAAGGGAACACTCGTACACTGTTGGTGCACATGTAAATTTATGTAAATTAGTACAACCACTATGGAGAACAGTTTAAAGGTTTTAAAACAAAACAAAACAAAACAAAACAAAACCTAAAAATTGTTCTATCATATGATCCAGGAATCCCACTGATATGTGTATATTCCCCAAAAAAGAAAATCAGTATCCTAAAGACGTATCTGAACTCCTATGTTTGTTGTAGTACTGTTCACAATAGCTAAAATTTAGCAGCACTCTTAGTGTCCATCAACAGCAGTACCACCAACAAATGGATGATTAAAGAAAATGTGGTACTTGTACACAATGGAGTACTGTTCAGCCATGATAAAAAGAGATCCTGTCATTTTCAACAACATTAATAGAACTAATGATCATTTTTAGGTCAAATAAGCCAGCTACGAAATGACAGACATTGCATGTTCTCATTTATTTGTGGGATCTAAAAACTCATGGAGATAGAGAGTGAAAGGATAGTTAATAGAGGCTGGAAAGTGTAATGGGGGTTTGGGGGAAGGAGGGGATGGCTATTGGGTACAAAATATAGAAATAATAAAAATAACTTTTATAACATAAAGAGTGACTATAGTCAATAATTTAATTGTACATTTAAAAATAACTAAAAGTGTAATTAGGTTGCTTTAAATTTAGGATATAAATGCTTAGGAAATGGATTACCCATTCTCCATGATGTGATTATTATGCATTGCATGCCTGTATAAAATCATTTTATGTACCCCACAAATACATTCACTTACGATGTACCCAGAAAAGTTTTTTAAAAATAAAATTAGGGAAACTGCAGATATTTCTAAATATAACCCAGAGAGCAAAACCACCCTCAGTTGAGAACCTCTGTTGTATGGCCTCTGTTTAATTGTTTTAAAACATTAAAACAATATTTTACTAGTTGGTAATTAGCTACCTCATGCCTCTCAAATTTATCCTTCATTGCCTTGGCTTTCCCAGTACCACTCGCAGGTTTCCCCAACAACAAGTATTGCCTGGAACAGAAGCAAGCCTTAAAAACCTTGAACCAGAACCATGGGACAGTGTCCCTTGTTGCTTATTATTGTCCTTGCTATATATGTTGCCAACATTTAAAAATCACTTTTTAGCAGCCTCAGGGGAAACCAGTTCTTTTAAATATCTTCCTTTACTCTCATCTATGAATCCTAGTTATCTCATCTTGCTCCATTCCAGAAAAAAAAAAAAAAAAAAAAAAAAAAAAAAAAAAAAAAACATTTTCCTCTAATAGTCTTAATATCTTTCAGATATATAGAGAGGAATATGTGGCCTATCCTCTATGCCTCCTCATTAATTGAGTAACATAGTTTCTTTAATCTTTCACTGCCAATTATGTCTTCCCACTTCATCAATCAAGTCTATAGCTCCTCTCTGACTTGTCTCCCTGTGTCCTCATCATTTGGATCCTCTGATGGCCCCACACTGACTCAGACATCCTAGGTGCCATCTCATCAAAGTCACGTTGTTCCATGACATAGTGTCTCTGAGAGCACTCCTGGAAATAACATTGACTTCTTTCAGTTACCTTATCATATTGCAAAACCATATCTAATATAAGAAAAACTCATCCACACACACACTGTATTACTCAGTCCCATAGAGAACCACATGTTCACATGTCTGAAGCCAAAAATAATATGTGATGGTGGACAGTGGTAATGTTTCTAGAAAATATTCCCAAATTGACCAGAGAAGACCTGACCATTTATCTTCATCTTGCCCTGCCTGGAAATGAATCGCAATTAGCTTTTCTTCTCAGTCCTCCACTTGTTATACAGTGCTGCCACAACACACATATACCACCATCCTTAAGATCTTCTTTTATTTTTTATGATTTAAAGACCTTCCTATTTATGAATTTTACTCATGTTTGAATTCACCTAAGTATCTCCTACTTCAGGGTTTCCATTAGTTTTACTTAAACTCTAAGGTCAGAAATTTGACCTATACAATAGTCTTTGTAGAACAGCAGTGAGAAATCACTTTGCCTATGTATATGAGTCTTTAAGAATAAGGAGAAAATGGGTTTCACTGAATGTGATACCTTATGAATATAGTCCAAAAAATGTTTGGAAGGGAGTGATTGTGCTGGTCATAAAGTTCAGGTGCCCTGGTATCAATTAGTGCTTGTTTGTAATATTGAAGAAAAAGATGCAAGAAAACACAGGACATGAGGAATTCATAGCAATGCTCATAAATAAAGACATTAATAGTATGATGCAGCCATAAAAATAATGACTGTGAAAGAGTATATAATAATAGAAAAACATCTATAAAGTAAGGTAACAATGAGAAAACGGTGTAAGAAGATATAGAAAAAAGTTTATTTGAATTTTAAATAATGTACACATACAAATGTGTTTTAAAACCCTGGATAATAATACACCAAAATCTCAGCAACATTAATATTATAATAGGGAAACTCTGAGTTAATATACATATTTTTCTCCTTTTATTCAATTTCAAATAGTTTTTGTATTATTCTAGTGATAAATACATGCAGAATTTGTTAATTTAAAAAAAAAGACAAGGAGATAAATATCTCTCGAAAAACATACTCAACAAATACCATCTACGATAAGTCAAGAACTCTACTATTAGGCATCAGAGCACAAGAAAGAGGAAATGCAAGAATAATCTGTCAAGATAAGTAAAAAAGGGTCATTACAAAAAAAAAAAAAAAAAAAAAAAAAAAAAAAAAAAAAACGCCTCCCGGATTTGTTGATTTTTTGACCACTAGCCAGACTAGTAAAAAAGAAAAGAGAGAAGAATCGAATAGATGCAGTAAAAAATGATAAAGAGGATATCACCACCAATTCCACCGAAACACAAACTACTATCAGAGATTACAACAAACTCTGTGCACATAATCCAGTAAATCCAGAAGAAATTGATAAATTCCTGGAAACTTACACTCTCCCAAGACTAAACCAGAAAGAAGTTGAATCCCTGAATAGATCAATAACAAGGTCTGAAGTTGAGGAAGCAATTAATAGCCTACCAAAAAAAAAAAAAAAATTCAGGTTCAGACGGGTTCACAGCCAAATTCTACCAGACATACCAAGAAGACCCGGTACCATTCCTTCTGAAAGTATTCCAAACAATAGAAATAGAGGGAATCCTCCCTTAGTCATTTTATGAGACCAACATCATCCTAATATCAAACATGGCATAAATACAACTAAAGAAGAAAATTTTAGGCCAATATCCATGATGACCATAGATGCAAAAATCTTCAATAAAATACTGGCAAACCAAATACAACAGCACATCAAAATTTATCCATCATGATCAAGTACACTTTATCCCAGAATGCAAGGCTGGTTCAACATATGCAAATCCATAAACAGAACAAAAGATAAAACCAACATGATTATCTCAACAGATTCAGGGAAGGCCTTCACATAATTCAACAGCCATTTATGTTAAAAACTCTTAATAAAGTAGGTGGAACATATCTCAAAATAATAAAAGTTACTTATGACAAACCCACAGCCAATATCATAGTGAATGGGCAAAAATTGAAAGCATTCCCTTTGAAAATTGGCACTACACCATGGTGCCTTCTCTCACTATTCCTATCCAACATAGTACTGGAAGTTCTAGCCAGAACAATCAGGCAAGAAAGAGAAGTAAAGCGTATTCAATTAGGAAAAAAGGAAGTCAAATTGTCTCTATTTGTAGATGACATGATTGTATATTTAGAACACCCTATTGCCTCAGCCAAAAATCTTCTTAAGATAATAAGCAACTTCAGAAGTGTTTCAGGATACAAAGTCAACATGCAAAAATCACAAGCATTTCTATACATCAATAACAGACAAACAGAGAGCCAAATCATGAACGAACACCAACGCACAATTGCAACAAAGAGAATAAAATACCTAGGAATACAACTAACAAAGGGCATGAAGAACCTCTTTAAGGAGAACTACAAACCACTGCTCAAGAAAATAGGAGAGGACACAAACAGATGGAAAAACATTCCATGCTCATGGTTAGAAAAAATCAACATCATTAAAATGGTCAAATGCCCAAAGTAATTTATAGATTCAATGCTATCACCATTGAAATACCATCAACTTTCTTCACAGAACTGAAAAAAAAAAAAAACACCTTAAACTTCATATGGAACCAAAAAAGAGCCTGTATAGCCAAGACAATCCTAAACAAAAAGATCAAAGCTGGAGACGTCATGCTACCTGACTTCAAACTATATTACAAGGCTACAGTAATCAAAACAACATGGTGCTGGTACCAAAACAGATATATAGACCTATGAAACAGACCAGAGGCCTAGGAAATAATGTCACACATCTACAACCATCTGATCTTTGACAAACCTGACAAAAACAAGCAATGGGGAAAGGATTCCCTGTTTAATAAATGGTGTTCAGAAAACTGGCTGGCCATGCCCAGAAAGCTGAAACTGGACCCTTTTCTGACACCTTACACTAAAATTAACTCCAGATGAATTAAAGATTTAAATATAATATCTAATACCGTAAAAACCCTAGAGGAAAACCTAGGCAATACCATCAGGACATAGGCATAGGCAAGGACTTCATGACTGAAACACCAAAAGCAATGGCAACAAAAGCCAAAAGTGACCAATGGGAGCTAATTAAATTAAGAGCTTCTGCACAGCAAAAAAAAAAAAAAAAAAAAAAAAAAAAAAAAAAAAAAAAAACAAAAAAAACATTCATTAGAGTGAACCAGCAACCAACAGAATGGGAAAAAAATTTTTGCAAGCTACCCATCTGACAAAGGGCTAATATCCAGAATCTACAAACAACTAAAACAAATTTACAAGAATAAAACAACCCTATCAAAAAGTGAGTGAAGAATACAAATAAACACTTTTCAAAAGAAGATATTTGTGTGACCAATAAACATGAAAGAATACCCAGCATCAATGGTCAGTTGAGAAAGGCAAATCAAAACCACACTGAGATGTCATCTCACACCTGTTATAATGATAATAATTTAAAAATGTAGAGACAACAAATACTGGAGAGGGTGTGGAGAAATAGGAACTTTTTTTATACTGTTGGTGGTAGTGTAAATTAGTTCAACTGTTGTGAAAGACAGTGTGGTGATTCCTCAAAAATCTAGAAATAGGAATACCACTTAACCCAGCAATCCCTTTACTTGTTATATAGCCAAAGGATTATAAATTGTCCTATTATAAATACACATGCACATGTATGTTCATTGTGGTACTATTTACAATAGCAAAGACTTGGAACCAACCCAAACGCCCATCAATGATAGACCAGATAAAGAAAATATGACATATACACACCATGGAATAATATGCAGCATAAATAGGATGAGTTCATGTCCTTTTCAGGGACATGGATGAAGCTGGAAATCATCATTCTCAGCAAACTGACACAAGAACAGAAAACTAAACATTGCATGTTCTCACTTATAAGTGTGTGTTGAACAATGAGAACACATGGACACAGGGAAGGGGACATCACACACTGGCATCTGTTGGGGAGCGGGAGGCTAGGGGAGGGATAGCAGGGGGTGGAATGATTGGGGAGGGATTACATTAAGAGAAATACCTAATGTAGGTGACAGGGGGGCAGATGCATCAAACCATCATGGCATGTGTATACCTATGGAACAAACCTACAAGATCTTCACATGTACCACAGAACTTAAACTTTTTTTAAAAAAGTGTCGTCTTTGAAAATGTTAAAGAATAAGTTAGATAAACTAATCTACTTATGTGATTTGGGTTTATTCTGATGACTTAAATAATTTATGATTTTACTCTTAGATCTTTGGAACCTAAATCCATTGGTAAGATCTAACTTTAATAAAGTACCACAGATAAACAGAAAATACTTTTGGTTATTAGAGATGGTTGGAAACTGATCATCATTTTTCAAGAGGTCAAATTTCTCGGCCTCTCTTTTTATCTATTAAAATGAAAGTTTAAATAGGTGTTCTTTAAAGGCCACCTAGCTATGATGTACATGTATTCATGAGTTTCAAACATGAAAGAATCTGGGAGAAAAAAGTTCATGAGAAGAAATTATGAATGAAACTGAAACACGCAGAAGCTTTTCACATACTTTGGGGGAGAAGGTAACTCCACTGAGAAATTGTTCAGATGACCTTAAAAATATGAGATTTATTTAAATTTTATTATTTTCTTTTATGTGGGTACATAGTAAGTGTATGCTGCTACAGGGTACATGAGCTATTCTGATACAATCATACAATGCATTATAAACATATTGGGGTAAATGGGGATATACATCTCTTCAAGCATTTATTCTTTCCTAGTGTTACAAAGAATCCAATTATACTGTAACAGATAACTTAAAATATTCAGTAAATTATCATTGACTGTACTCACCCTGTTGTGGTATAAAAGATTAGACCTTATTTATTCCAATTTTATTTTTGTATTCATTATTTATCTGTACTCCTTGCCACCAATACCTTTCTCAGACTCTGGTAACCAATATTCTACTGTCTATCCCCATTAGCTCAACTGAGAAAGTAAAAACATGCCAACTTCTGTGCCTGGCTTATTTCACTTAACGTAATGACCCTCAGCTCCATCTGCATTGTTACAAATGACTGAAATTTATTCTTTTTTTATGAATTAATAGTACTACATCATGTATATGGACCACGTTTGCTTTATCTATTCATATGTTGAAGTACACTTAGGTTGCTTCCAAATAATGACTATTGTGAACAGTGTTGCAACAAACATGGGAGAGCAGAAAGTCGCTTTGATATACTGATTTCCATTCTTTTGGTTAAATACTAAGCAATAAAACTGCTTGATCTAATGGTAGATCTATTTCTAGTTTTTTGAGGAACCTCCAAACTGTTCTTCACAGTGGTTGTACCAATTTACCTTTCCACCAACAGTATATAAGAACTCCCTTTTCTCCACATCCTTGCCAGCATTCATTATTGCCTGTCTTTTGAATAACAACCATTTCAACTGAAGTAAGATAATATCTCATTTAGTCTAGATTTTCATTTCTCTGATGATCAATGATGTTAAGCATCTTTTTATATATCTGTTTGCTATTTGTTTTTTTATTGCATTTTAGGTTTTGGGGTACATGTGAAGAACATGCAAGATTGTTGCATAGGTACACACATGGCAGTGTGGTCTTCTGCCTTCTGTCCCCTTGCCTGTATCTGTCATTGCTCCCCATGCTATCTCTTTCGACCTCCCCATCCCCCATCCCTCCCCCATTTCCCCCCAACGGACCCCAGTGTGTAGTGCTCCCCTCCCTGTATCCATGTGTTCTCATTGATCAACACCTGCCTATGAGTGAGAATATACGGTGTTTGATTTTCTACTCTTGTGTCAGTTTGCTGAGAATGATGGTTTCCAGGTTCATCCATGTCCCTACAAAGGACGTGAACTCATCGTTTTTGATGGCTGCGTAATATTCCATGGTGTATATGTACCACATTTTCCCTATCCAGTCTATCATCGTTGGGCATTTGGGTTGGTTCCAGGTCTTTGCTATTGTGAACAGTGCTGCAATGAACATTTGTGTGCGTGTGTCCTTATAGTAGAATGATTTATAATCCTTTGGATATATGCCCAGTAATGGGATTGCTGGGTCAAATGGGATTTCTATTTTTAGGTCGTTGAGGAATCGCCACACTGTCTTCCACAATGGTTGAATTAATTTACATTCCCACCAACAGCGTAAACGTGTTCCTATTTCCTTTGATAATTGTATATTCAAATATTTTGCCCATTTTTAATCAAATTATTAGATAATTTCCTATGGAGTTGAGTTCCTTATATATTTTTATTATTAATCTCTTGTCATATGAATGGTTTGCAAACACTTTGTCTCATTCTTTACGCTTTTCCTTTTCCTTTTTGATTTTATCTTTACTGTGCAGACTTTTTTTTTTTAACTGTTTGTAATCCCATTTGTCCATTTCGGCTTTGGTTTCCTGTGCTCTTCTGGTATTGCTCAAGAAATCCTTGCCCAGTTTAATGTTCTGAAGAGTTTGCCCATATTCTTTCAGTAGCTTAATAGAATAAGGTCTTAGCTTTAAGTCTTTCATTGATTTTTATTTAATTTTAGTATATGATGTGACATAGGAATCTAGTTTTATTCTTTTGCATAATCATATTCAGTTTTCTCAGCACTGCTTATTGAAAAAAGAGTCTATTCCCTAATGTATGTTTTTAAAATCTTTATAAAAAATGAGTTCAGTGTACATGGAAGAATTTGTTTTGGGGTTCTCTAATATATTTCAATGTCTTTTTTAATACCAGTAACATGTTATTTTGGTTATTGTAGCTCTTTAGTATAATTGAAGTCAGGTAATGTGATTTCACAGGTTTTGTCCTTTTTGCTTGAGATAGCTTTCGCTATTCTGGGTCTTTTGTGGTACTGTATATATTTTAGGATTTTATTTCTATTTTGGTAAAAAAGGTCACTGGTATTTTGATAGGGAATGCATTGAATCTGTAGATTGCTTTGTGTAGTATAGACGTTTTAACTATATTGATTCTTCCAATCCATGAACATGAAATATCTTTCCATTTTTTGTGTCCTCTTAAATTTCTTGCATCAATATTTTATACTTTTTTTTTTAACATGCATCTTCAGGTTTTTATTTGAAGTTTTTCTGCTTTATTGATTTAAGCACTTATTGCTATAAAAATTCTTGTGAGTACTACTTTCACTGTATCCCACTGGCTTTGGTATGTTGTATTTCTATTTTTATTTGTTTCAAAACATTTTTCAATTTCCTTCTTGATTTCCACATTGGCCTATTGGTTATTCGGGAGTGCATTGTTTAATTTTCATGTGTTTCTTAAGTTCCCAAATTCTTCATTATTGATTTCTAGTTTCATCCCATTGTGATCATAGAAGACACATGTTATAATTTCAATTGTTTATATTTTTGGAGGCTTGCTTTGCAACCTAACATACTATCTATCCATGAGAATGATTTATGTGTGTTCTGCAGACATTGGATACAATATTCTGTAAATATCTATTAGGTACACTTGGTCTATAGTGCCGATTAAATGCAATGTGTTTTTGCTGATTTTTTTTTTTTTTTTTTTTTGTCTAGATAATCTGTCCAGTACTGACAATGCCATGTTGAAGTATTTATCTTTTGTTGCATTGGGACATATTTCTTTCTTTGACTCTAATAGTATCTACTTTATATATCTGAGTTCTCCAGTATTGGGTGCATACATATTTTAAATTGTTATATTTCTTTGCTGAATTGATTCCTCTGATATTTTAAAACTTTTAAAATTTGTTTTATAATTTTTGTTTTGAAATTTAATATGTCTATAGCTACTTCCCCTCTCTTTTGCTTTTCATTTGCATAGAATATGTTTCTCTATCCATTTATTTCCAGTCTATGTGTGTCTTTATAAGTAAAGTGTGTTTTTCGTAGGCAGCAGGTCATCGTATTATTTTTATTATTTTTAATTAATCCACTCTATATCTTCTAATTGGAGAGTTGTATACTCTTGCATTCAATGTAATTGTTCATAAGAAAGGATTTCCTCCTGCCATTTTTTGGTTGTTGTTTGTTTTCTTGTTCTTTTGTGGTCTTCCTTTCCTTTTTTCCATTTTTCCTGTCTTTCATTTGGTGGAGGTGACATTTTCAGATGGTACATTTTGATTCCTTGTTTTTTTTACTATTTGTAGATTTGTTGTGTCTTTTGGATTTTTTAATTTTTTTGGTACATATTAGATGTATATTCTTATAAAGTACCTGAGGTTTTGATTCAGGCATTCAATACAAACTAAGCACATCATGAAGAATGTGTTATCCATCCCCTCAAGCATTTATCCTTTGTGTTACAAAATAAACAGTCATACTTTTCAAGTTATTTTAAAATGTACAATTCAGTTATTATTGAATATAGTTACCTTGTTGCACTATCAAATACTAGGTCATATTATTTTCTAATTTTTGTACCCATTAACCATTCTCACTGCCTCCCCACAAGCCTCACACTATCTTTAACAACCTCTTCTAACCATTCTTCTACTCTTTATGTCCATGAGTTCAATTGTTTTGATTTTTAGGTTCCCCAAATAAGGTAGAATATGTGACGCTTGTCTTTCTGTGTCTGGTATACTTCACATAACATAACAATCTCTAGTTCTATTCAGGTTGTTGCAAATGACTAGATCTCATTAATTCTTATGACTTAATAGTACTCCATTATGTATGTGTACCACATATTCCTTATTCACTCATCTGTTGATGAACACTTAGGCTTCTTCCAAATCTTAGCTATTGTAAACAGTGCTGCAACAAACATAAAAGCACAGATATATCTTCAATTTACTAATTTTCTTTCCTTTGGATATATACTCTGCAGTGGGATTGATGGATTATATAGTAGCTCTTTTATTTTCTTGAGGAACTTCATAACTATTCTCTGTAGTGGCTGTACAAATTTACATTTGCACCAACAGTGTATAAGGGTTCCCTTTTCTCCACATCCTTGCCAGCATTTGTTATTACTTGTCCTTTGAATATAAGCCATTTAACTTGGGTGAGATAATATTGTATTGCAGTTTCAATTTGCATTTCTCTGATAATCAATGATGTTGAGCACCTTTTCATAGGTACATTTGCCTTTTGTATGTCTTCTTTTGAGAAATGTGTATTCAAATCTTGTGCCCATCTTTTGATTGAATAATAATTTTTTTTCTATAGAGTTGTTTGAACTCCTTATACATTCTGGCTATTAAGTCCTTGTCAGATGGATAGTCTAGAAATATTTTCTCCCATTCTATGGGTTATCCCTTCACTTTTTAAATTTTATCCTTTTCTGTGCTGAGATTTTTCAACTGGATATTATCACATTTGTCCATTTGTGCTTTGGTTGCCTGTGCTTGTAGAGTATTACTTGAGAAATTCTCACCCAGTGTAATGTCTTGAAGAGTTTCTCAAATATTTTTTGTAGTAGTTTTATAGTTTGAGTTCTCATACTTGTGTTTAATCCATTTTGACTTGGTGAAAGATAGGAGTCCAGTTTCATTTTTCTGCATATGGATATCTAGTTTTTCCAATATCGTTTATAGAAGAGACTCTCTTTTTCCCAGTGTATGTTCTTCGCACCTGTGTCAAAAATGAGTTCACTGTAGGTTTGTGGATTTGTTTCTGGGTTTTCTATTCTGTTCTCTGGTCTATATATTAATTTATGTGCCAGTACCACCCTTTTTTTGTTACTATAACACTGTAGTATAATTTGCAGTCAGGTAATCTGATTCTTCCCATTGTGTTTTGTTTTGTTTTCTTCCCCAACCCCCATAGGATGGCTTTGGCTATTCTGAGTTTCCTTTGGATTCATTTGCATTTTAAGATTTTTTATTACTGTGATGAATGTCGTTGGTACTTTGACAGGGATTACATTGAATGCATAGATTGCTTTGTGTGGTTAGAGACATTATGCCAATGTTAATTTTTTGAATCCATGAAGGTAAAATATTTTTCCATTATTTTGGAAATTGTAAAATAATTCCAACTGTATTGTTTTTAATTTATTTTATCTGTATTTTATAGTTTTTATTATAGAGATAGTTTACTTTTTTGGGTAAGTTAATTTCTAAGAATTTAATTTTACTTGTGGCTATTGTGGGATTACATTTTTAATTTCTTTTTCATATTGTTCACTGTTAGCATATAGAAATGCTACTGAATTTTGTAGGTTGATTTTATATCCTGCCACTTGACAGAATTTCTTTTTCAGTTCTAACAATTTTCTTGTGAGTTCTACAGGTGTTTCCAATATAAAATCATATCATCTGCAAACAATGATAACTTGATTTCTTCTATTCCATTGTGGGTGTCATTTATATCTTTCTCTTGTCTGATGGCTCTAGCTAAGACTTCAAGTACCTATGTTGAATAGAAATGTTTACAGTAGGCACATATGTCATGTTCCAGATCTTAGAGAAAAGGTTTTCAGAGTTTTTGTTTTTTTGTTTCGTATTCAGTATGATACTAGTAGTGGCTCTGTCGTACAGGGCTTTTATTATGCTGGGGTATTTTCCTTCTATCCCCAGTTACTTTAGGGTTTTTCTCATGAAGAGATATTGAATTTTATATATTGCTTTTTTATTATCAATTGAAATAATAATATTGATTTTATTCTTGATTCTGGTGATATGATGTATCCCATTGCTTGGTTTTATATGTTGAACCTGCCTAGATTTTCTTCTAGGGTTTTTATGGTGTTAGGTCTTATGTTTAAGTCTTTAATCCATCTGGGGTTAATCTTAGTGTAAGGTGTCAGGAAGGGGTCCAGTTTCTGCTTTCTGCACATGGCTAACCAGTTCACCCAACACCATTTGTTAAACAGGAAATCCTTTCCCCATTGCTTGGTTTTGTCAAGTTTGTCAAGGATCGGATGGCTGTAGATATCTTGTGTTGAGAATTTTTGAATTAATATTCATCAGAGATACTGGCCTGTAGTTTCCTTTTATTACTGTGTCTTTGTTTGGTTTTGGTATCAAAATAACACTGGCCTCATAGAAAGAGTTTGTAAATATGCCCTCCTTCTCTATGTTTTTGTAGTATTTTGAGTAGAGTATTAGTTCTTTTTTAAATGTTTGGTAGACTTCATCCATAGAGCCATCAGTTCCTAGAATTTTCTTTAGTGGAAAAAGAAAAGGCTACCAGACTCTTTTATTTATTACAGTTTTGATCTTTTCTTCTTTGTTCCATTTTGGAAAACTCCATATGTCTAGAAATTAGTTTATTTATTATCAATTTTCCAATCTATTGGCATATAGCTGCCCATATATTCCACTAATAATTTTTGAATGACTTCTTTTATATTTCTGATTTCATTTATTTGTATCTTCTTTCTTTTTTGTTAGTCTGGCTAAAGCTTTATCAATTTTATTTAACTTTTCAGAAGACCAACTTTTTGTTTCACTATTTTTTAAATTAAAAAAAAAAATTTTTTTGTTTGTTTGTTTTGCCCTGATATTTATTATTTCTTTTTGTCACCTAATTTTGTGTTTGATTTGCTTTTGCTTTTCTATTTTTAATTATGTAACACTAGATTCTTCTTTTGAGGTTTTTCCTCTTTTTTGATGTAGGCATTTTTACCTATAAGCTTACCTGGTAGAACTGCTTTTGCTGTGTCTCACAGGTTTTTGATATGGTGTGATCCAATTATTACTTGTTTCAAGAATTTTTTAAAATTTTCTTTTTCTTTTTGTTGATCCACTGGTTATTCAGGACCATACTGTTTAATTTTTTTGTATTTGTATTTGTTTCAGAATTATATCTGCTATTAATTCATAGTTTTATTTTCTTGTAGTCAGAAATAATGCCTGATATTATTTTAATTTTCTAAATGTTTTAACGTTTGTTTTGTGACCTAAGATATCATGGGTCTATCCTTAAGAATAACCAATGTTCTGAGAAAATATTGTGTATTATGCAGCTACTTGGCAAATGTTCTGCAAATGTCTATTAAGTCCATTTGGTCTAAACTGCAGGTTATGACTAATGTTTTGTTGACTTTTTGTCTGGATGATCTGTCCAATGCTAAAAGTGAGGTATTAGAGCTTCACACTATTATTGTACTGTAATCAGTCTCTCTTCTTAGTTCTAATAATATTTGCTTTATATACCTGAGTGTTCCAGTGTTGGGTGCATATATATTTTAAATTGTTGCATATATATATTTTCTTAATTGATTCATTTATTATTGTATAGTGATCTTTGTCTCATCTTATACATTTTGTTTTGAAATACATTTTGTGTGATATAAGCATAATGACTCCTGCTATATTTTTGATATAAGTTTAACAACTCCTGCTAGTATTTTTTATTTCCATTGGCATGAAATATTTTTTCATGTTTATTTAAGTCTGTGTGTGTCTTTGTAAGTGAAGTGTGTTTCTTGCAGGCGACAGATCAATGGGTCATGCTTTTTATCCACTCGGACACTCTATGTCTTTTGATTGGGGAGTTTAGTCTATTTGTATTCAATGTTATTATTGATAAATAATAATTTTTTTCTGCCATTTTGTTATTTGTTTTCTGACTGGTTTGTAGTCTTCACTTTCTTCTTTCCTTTCTGTCTTTTTTAGTGAAGGTGATTTTCTCTGGTGATATAATTTAGCTTCTTTCTTTCTATGTTTTCTGTCTCTGTTGTGTAGTTTTTTGTTTGAAGTTACCATGAGGCTTGCAAATATTTTGTATATTCTATTGTTTTAACCTGATAACTATTTAACACTCTTTGCATGAAAAACAAACAAGCAGAAAGGAAACCAATACAAGCTCTATGCCTTAACTCTATCAACCTGTTTTTTGTTTTTTTATTTATATTTACTTGTACTGACTCTCTCTTAAAATGTTGCTTTAGCTATATTTGATTTGTTCATCATTTAGTCTTTCTACTTAGGATGAGAGTAGTTTACACACCATGGTTACAGTGTTATATTATTCTGTGTTTTACTATGTCCTTGCTATTATCAATGAGTTTTCTACCTTCAGGTGATTACTTATTGCTCATTAATGTCCTTCTCTTTCTCACTGAAGTACTCCCTTGAGCATTTATTTTAAGATTGGTCTGTTGTTGATGAAATTCTTCAGCTTTTGTTTGTCTGAAAAAGGCTTGTTACCAGATACTCTAAGATAAAAGGGTTTTTTATTTTTTCTTCAGCCCTTTAAATATGTAATACCACTCTCTCCTAGCCTGTAAGTTTTCCACTAAAAAGTAGGCTGCCAGATGTATTGAAATTCCATTGTACAGTGTTTTTTCTTTGCTCTTGCTGATTTTAGGATCTTTTCTTTATTCTTGACCTTTGGGAGTTTGTAAATGTCTTGAAGTAGTCTTGTTTGGGTTAAATGTACAACGTGTTCTATACCCTTCTTGTACTTGATTATAAATATTTCTATCTAGGTCAGAAGTTCTCTGTTGTCATCATTTTGAATAAACTTTCTACCATAATTTCTCTCTCTACTTTCTCTCTAGGGCCATTACTTCTTAGATTTGTCCTTTTGAGATTATATCTTACCATGTAAAACACCTAAAAAAAATGATAAATTATAGGAGTAGCTAAGAAGGTCAACTAGAAACAGCTATTGTGTGTGTTGCTCTAATAGAGAAAAATGGAAGGAGCAAATAAATACAGCACCTTCAGCTGAAACGTCCAGGTACTCATATTGGTACTAATCAAAGAAATGGCTAGACCCCTATAAAAGGAAGTAAAAGCAAGGCAAGATGGTGGCCCAGCTAGGAGTGAGGCAGAGCCAAGAGAACTTCCCCTGCCCAGGGAAGCAATGGGTAAATTTGCATCTTTGGAAATCCATGCTTCTTCAATGGATATTTGTAACCCTTGGGTCAGATGATCCCATTGTGAATTCACTCCACCAGGGCCTTCAGTCTGACACACAGAGTGATGTGAAGTGTCAGAAGAGTAACCACTCAAGCATGTGCTAAGACCTAGGAGTCTTAGATACTTTGGCCTCTTGAGCTTCCCAGAAAAAAAGTACTTACAACTCTGGCAAAGTAGGGTGTTACACCCTCATGCATTCCCCTAGGAAAGAGGCTAAATTCATGTGACTGAGCAGTGACAGTCTATGAACCCCACTTCCATGGCACCACACATCATAAAACCCACTGGTTTGAAATCCCAGACAAAGACCTGTAACAGTGTTGTGCCTCCCTGGGATGAAGATCCCAGGAGAATGGGCAGGCTGACATCTTTGCTGTTAGGGCAATGTAGCCATTCTAGCCTTTGGGCTTTGAAAAATCCAAACTGATTGAAAATAAAAGGGATCCCTCAACACATCACAGATGCTCTATGAAAATGTGACCAGACTGCTTTTTAAAGTGGGTACCCAATCCTGTTTCTCGTTACTGAGCAAGACCTCCCAACCAGGGTCTCCAGCCACACCTGCCAGTGATCTCTAGCTGACAGAGTTTTTAAACCTTCCTGGGATATGGGATAAGGTTTTTAGAGAGAGGAGTGAGACACCATTTTTGCTATTTGGTTGACTTAGCTGTTCCAGCCTCTGGGCTTTGGAAAGTTCAAGCTAACCAGGGGTGGAAACAGTGCTCCATACAGCATAGCTGCTCTGCCAAAATATGTCCAGGCTGCTTTTTTAAGCTGGTACCTGATCCTACTTTTTCCTCCCTAGGAAGTACCTCCAACCAAGGCCTCCAGCCATCCTTGATGGTGTTCTCTAGCTGACAAAGATTTGAAAAGTCCGTAAGAAAGAGCCCCCAGAGGGAGAAATGGACCACCATTTTCATTGTTTGGGAAACAGCCAGTCAAACCTTTGGGCTTTGGAGAATCCAAGCCATCTGGGAGCAGAGGCATTCCCTCAACACAGCACACCTACCTTATGAAAACATGGCCACACTGCTTTAAGTGGGCTTTCAATCCCATTTGTTATCAGGTGGAGCTTCCCAACTGGGTTTTCTGCCGACCCTTGCCAATGACCTTTGGCTAACAGAGGTTTCAGCATTCCCTAGGATGGAAATTCCACAGGGAGGGGCAGACCCAATGGGTGGAGAGCTCCAGTAAGGAAGCCCCTATGGTTGTACACCAGCTGGCACATTCTCTCCCTATATTGCAGGGTCCACTGAGCCCACAGCAATTCCACACATCACTTTGCTGGTTTCTAAATGCATGGGAAGGTTTTGCTTTACTTGCCACATCAGCATGCAGGAATAGAGTATGTACCCCCTCCCCTGCTGACTACCATTGCAGATGAAGCCTTGGTAGGCACAGAGCCAGCAAGCCCTACCCCTTCAAGCACCCCATCCTTGCACTAAAGCTGCACTGAGAACAGAAGATCCTTGCACACCCTGAGTGATTACTCCTGCTTGTGAGGCACACAAGAGGCACCCAGACCTGCACTGGCTAGCACTCCACGGCAAGCCTACGCCACATCCAGTGCAATCATTCACATAGTCCCCAGCAGAGACCCCCACTCTCTCCTCTAGCTTTATTGCTCCTGCCACTGTGGAGCCCACATGGAGGCAGACAAGGCAGGCACTGTTGCATCCACTATCACTCTGCTACAGTTGCCACAACTCAGTCACCCCAGAGAAATAAACCAAAAACCTCAAGCAGCCAGAGAACAAAGTCAAAGCACAATAAAATCTCTCAGAGTTAGAGCACACAGTCCAGGGGTTGGTAGCTGAGTGTTGGCTCCATAAAATCTCCCAGAAATGAAGCCAGCTTGCCCACCTTATGCCACAATCAAACTCTTAAGAACATCAAATAGGATAATAGAAAAAAAAAATCTAAAGATCAGCAACCTCAAAGATCGATGGCAGATAAGCCCACAAGATGAGAAAGAATAAGGACAAAAACACTGAAAACTCAAAAAGCCAGAGTGCATTCTTCCCTTCAAATTACCACATTACATTTCCAGCAAGAATCTGGTACTGAGCTGAGGCTGAGATCATTGAAATGAAGGAAGTAGAATTCAGAATACAAATGTAAACAAAGTTAACGGAGCTACAAGAGTAAATTAAAACCCAATGCAAGGAAGGTAAAAATCATGATAAAACATTTCAGGAGATGACAGGGGAAAAAACCAGCATAGATAAGAATGTAACCTACCTGATAGAGCAGAAATCACACTTTAAGAATTTCATAATGCAAACAAAAGTATTAATAGTAAAATAGACAAAGCAGAGGAAAGAATCCCAGCGCTTAAAGACTGGATTTCTGAAATAAGACAGGCAGGCTAGAATAGAGAGAAAAGAATAAAAGGGAAGAAATGAAACCTCAGAGAAATATGGGGTTATGTAAAGAGATCAAATATACAACTCATTGGTGTCCCTGAAAAAGATAGGAAGTGTAAAACCAACTTGAAAAACATATTTCAGGCTGTCATCCATGAAAACTTCCCCAATCTAGCTAGAGAGGTCAACATTCACATTCAGGACAGGCAGAGAAACTCAGTAAGATATTTCACAAGAAGATCATCCCCAAGACACATAACTATTACATTCTCCAAGGTAGAAATAAAAAATAATAATAATAAAGGTAGATAGAGAGAAAGGTCAGGTAAGCTACAAAGGGAAGCCCATCAGACTAACAGTGGACCTCTCAGCTGAAACTCTCAAAGCCAGAAGAGATTGTGGACAAATATTGAACATTCTTAAAGAGAAGAAATTGTAACCTAGAATTTTCTTTCTGGCCAAATTAAGCATAAATGAAGGAGAAATAAGATTCTTTTCAGACAAGGAAATGCTGAAGGAATTCATTACCTCCAGGCCTTCTTTACAAGAACTAGTAAAGGGAGTACTAAATATTAAAAGAAAAGACTATTACAAGCCACTACAAAACACACTGAGGTACACAGATCAGTGACACTATAAAGCAACCACAAAAAGAAGTCTGCAAAATAACCAGCTAATATCATAATGACAGGATCAAATCCACTTATATCAATATTATTATTGAATGTAAATGGGTGAAATTCCCCAGTTAAAATAAACAGAGTGGCAAGGTGGATAAAGAACCAAGACACATTTTTATGCTGTCTTCAAGAGACTCATCTCATATGCAATGATACACACAGGCTCAAAATAAATGTATGGGGAAAATTTTACCAAGCAAATAGAAAAGAGCATAAAACAGAAGTTGCAATCTTAGTTACTGACAAAACAGATTGCTCAAAAAAGGCAAATAAGGGTATTGTAAAATGGCAAAGTGTTCAATTCAACAAGAAGAGCTAACTATTTGAATACATATACAACTAACTCAGGAGAACCCAGATTCATAAAGCAAGTTTTCAGAGACCTTCAAAGAGACTTAGACTTCCAAAAAAAAAATTAGTGGGAGACTATAATATCTCACTGACAATTTTAGATATATTATGGAGACAGAAAATTAACCAAGCTATTCAGGACCTGAATGCAGCAGTGGATCAAATGGACTTGATAGATAACTTCACTCAAAAACATCAGAATATACATCTGTCTCATTGCCACACGGCACATATTTTAAAATTGATTACGTGTTCATAAATAAAACACTGCTCAACAAATGCAAAAGAACTAAAATCATAGGAAACAGTCTCCTGGATCATAACACAATTAAACTAGAAATGAAGACTAAAAAATTCACTGAGAACCATACAATTACATGGAAATTGAATATGAGCACATGAGCTTGCTCCTGAGTTAATATTGGTTAAGTAATTGAAATAAGGCAGTAATGGAGAAGTTCTTTGAAACTAATTAGAACACAGATACAACATACCAGAATCTCTGAGCCACAGCTAAGATAATTTTAGGAGAGAAATTTATAACACCAAATGCCCACGTCTAAAGGTTAGAAACATCTCAAGTTAGCAACCTAACATCACAACTAAAAGAACTAGAGAACCAACAGAAAACAAATTCCCAAAGCTAGCAGAGGACAATAAATAACCAAAATTAGAGCTGAACTGAAGGAAGCAGACACACACACACACACACACACACACACACAATTAAAATATCAATTACATCAGGAGCTTGTTTTTGGAAAAATTAATAAAATAGATAGATTTTTAGTTAGACTAATAAAGAAGATAAAATACAAATGAATACAATCAGAAACACCAAGGAAGATATTGCCACTGACCCCTCAGAAATACAATCATCAGAGAATATTATGAACATCTCCATGCACACAAACTAGAAAATCTAGAATAAATGAATACATTCCTGGACAGATACAACCTTCTAAGACTGAAACAGAAAGAAATTGAATTCCTAAACAGACAGATAAGGAGCTCTAAATTTGAGACATTAATAAATGCCATAACAACAACAACAACAACAAGCCCAAGAGCAGATGGTTTCATAGCTGAATACTACCAAGTGTACAAAGAAGAGCTTGTACCATTCCTACTAAAACTTTTTTTAAAAATTGTGGAGTAAGGCTCTGCCCTAACTCATTCTATGAGGCCAGAATTATCATGACATTAAAACCTCAGAGATACGATAAAAACAGAAAACTTCAGACCAATATCCTTGATTAAATTGATGCAAAAAATTCCACAACAAAATACTGGCAAACCAAATTCAGCAGCACATTAAAAAAATAATTTACCATAAACTCCACAACAAAATACTGGCAAACCAAATTCAGCAGCACATCAAAAAAATAATTTACCATAATCAACTAGGTTTTATCCATAGGATGCAAGCTTGGTTTAACATACAAAAATAAGCAAATGTGATTCATCACATAAACAGAACTAAACACAAAAAACACATAATTACCTCAATAGATGCAGAAAAGGCTTTTTATAAAATTCAACACTTCTTCATGTTTAAAACTCTCAATAAACTAGAAATTGAAGAAACAAACCTCAAAATAATAAGAGCCACCTATAACAAACCCACAGCCAACATCATACTGAATGGTCAAAACCTTAAAGCATTTCCCTTTAAAACTAGCACAAGACACCTTTGCCCTCTGTCACCGTTTCTATTCAACATAGTATAGGATGTCCTAGCCAGAGCAGTCAGACAAGAAAAAGAAATAAAGGGCATCCAAATAGGAAGAGGAAGCCAAACTAACCCTGGTTGCAGACCACATAATCTTATATTTAGAAAACACCATACTCTCAGCTCAAAAGCTCCTTGATCCAACAAACAACTTCAGCAAAGTCTCAGGATATGAAATTAATATGCAAAAATCACTAGCATCTACACACCAAAAACACTCAAGCTGAGAGTAAAATTAGAAACAAACTCTCATTCATAATTTTCACAGAAAGAATAAAATACCTAGGAATACAGCTAACTAGGGAGGTGAAAAATCTCTAGAAGGAATATTACAAACTACTAATCAAATAAATCAGACATGATACAAACAAATGAAAAAACATATCATGCTTATGGATAAAAATAATAATTAACATTAAAGTGGCCATACTTCCAAAAGCAATTCACAGATCCAATGCTATTTCTATTAAACTACCATCAGGATTTTTCGGAGTACTAGAAAAAGATATTTTAAAATTCACATGGATCCAAAAAGAGCCTGAATAGCCAAAGTGATACACAATAGGTAATAAGAACAAGCCGGAGTTATCACACTAACTGATTTCAAACTAAACTGCAGGACTATAGAAACCAAAAGAGCATAGTGCTAGTACCAAAACAGACACAAAGATCAATGGAATAGAATAGAGAATCCAGAAATAAGACCACACACCTACAACTATCTGATTTTTGACATACACAACAAAAAAAAGCAATGGGGAGGCCGGGCGCGGTGGCTCAAGCCTGTAATCCCAGCACTTTGGGAGGCCGAGGCGGGTGGATCAGGAGGTCGAGAGATCGAGACCGTCCTGGTCAACATGGTGAAACCCCGTCTCTACTAAAAATACAAAAAAAAAATTAGCTGGGCATGGTGGTGCGTGCCTGTAGTCCCAGCTACTCAGGAGGCTGAGGCAGGAGAATTGCCTGAACCCAGGAGGCGGAGGTTGCGGTGAGCCGAGATCGCGCCATTGCACTCCAGCCTGGGTAACAAGAGTGAAACTCTGTCTCAAAAAAAAAAAAAAAAAAAAAAGCAATGGGGAAATGACTCCCTATTCAATAACTGGTTTTGGGATAACTGGCTAGCCATAAGCAGAAGATTAAAACTGAGCTTCCTCCTTACACCATATGTAAAAATTAACTCAAGATGGACTAAAGACTTAAATGTAAAATTCAAAACTATAAAAACCCTGAAAGAAAACCCAGGCAACCGTTCAGGCCATAGGCACTGGCAACAATTTTATGAGGAAGATGCCAAAAGCAGTTGCAATAAAAGCAAATTAACAAATTTAACAAATGGGATATAATTATACTAAAGAGCTTTTGCACAGAAAAAGAAGTATCAACAGGGTAAACAGAAAACCCACAGAATGGGAGAAGTTTTTGCAAACTCTGCATCTGACAAAGGTCTAATATCTGGGATCCATAAGGAAATTAAACAAATTTACAATTTAAAAAAAATATGAAAAAGTTGGCAAAGAACATGAACTTTTCACAGGAAGACATACATGCAGCCAACATTCACATTAAAAAAAAAAAAGTTCAACATCACTGATTATTGGAGAATTGTAAATCAGAATCACAATGAGATACCATCTCACACCAGTCAGAATGGCTATGATTAAAAAGACAACAACAGATGGAATAAAAGGAATGCCTTTACACGGCTGCTGGGCATGTAAATGAGTTCAACCATTGTTGAAGACAATGTGGCAATTCCTCAAAGATCTAAAGACAGAAGTACTATTTAACCCAACAATCCCATTAGTGAGTATATACCAAAATGAACATAAATTGTTTTATTATAAAGAATAATGCACATTAATTTCTCTATTGCTTGTTTTTATCAGGTGTACCTTAATTACAGCACTATTTACAATAGGAAAGTAATGGAATTAACATAAATACCCATCAGTTATAGACTGGATAAAGAAAATATGGTATATATACACTCTTGGGATTTTGTTGAGCTTCCATAAAGAAATTATTTTAAATTCTCTGAAAGTTCACATTTCTCTGTCTTTCCAGGATGGGCCACTGATGCTTTATTTATTTCACCTGGTAAGTTCATATTTTCCTGGATGATCTTAACTCTTGTGGATGCTTTTAAGTGTCTGGGCATTAAAGGGCTATGTGTTTATTCTCATCTTTACAGTCTGAACCTTTTTGTACCTGTCCTTCTTGGACAGGCTTTTTGGGTATTCAAAGGAACTTTGGTGTTGTGATCTAAGTTTTTGGTCACTGAAGACATATCTGCAACAGGGGGCACCCCAAGTCCAGTAATACTTTGGTTCTTTCAGACTCATAGAGATTTTGCTGTCAATCATCAGTTGATTTGAACTGGAGCTATTGATAATACAGTGGAATGGGGAATATCATCTGTTCTCTACTAAGCTTTTGGGCTGAACTTGCTGAATTACTTAAGTCTTAAGTTCTCCTAGATGAAGTCTGGCTATCAGATGTCAGAGAAGCGAAAAAATAATACAGTCATATAATGGTAATAACAGCTATTCATTTTTTAGAATACACCAAGGTGTTAAAACACATGCTCTTGAAGAACACACCACTAAAACAGGTTTTGTGTGAGCAACATGGCTATTTATTCACCCGGGTGTGGGTGGGCTGAGTCTGAAAAGAGAGTCAGTGGAGGGCAGTGGGATAGGAGTTGGTTTTATAGGTTTGGGGTATGCAGTGTAAAGCTACAGAAGTTACAGTTTAGGACAGTTTTTTGCAAGCTGGGAGGGGGTCATAGGTTTCCAAGCTGGGAGGGGGTCATAGGGTGTGGAGTCACGAGATTGACCAAGGTCAGTTACAAAGTGCAATGGCCTTGTCAATTGAGGCTGGAATAAGAAAAAAATAGAAGAATGTCTCAAGTTAGTTAAGCACCACAGAGGTTGATCGTTCTTCCACTTTTCATGGTCTTCCAGTTACTTCAGGTTTTCTAATTCTTGAAGGCCCTCCAAAGGTGTACATGTGGGTCATGGACGTTGCCACAGCATCCATGGTGCCATCAGTCAGCTTAAAAGACCTTACATTCCTGTATTTTTATATTGGTAATATAAAGGAAAAATAAATGAAGAGTGGTGGGTAGTGGAACACTAGGAAGGCCTGCACAGTGGGGCGATGGGAAGATGTTTCTCAGGGCTTCTTTGAGTAGGATTGGGAGTGGTGTGAAAACCTAAAAACTGGAAAGAATTTAGACTGCTGGGAGATTTCTGGGCAAGGGGTGATATTGTGGGGTTGTTTGAAGGAGTATTTTTTATACTGACTCATTGGTTATCGCTTGTATAGGATTTTGTAGGAATTGTGAGATTAATCAGAAAACACAGGGTCCAAATAAGAGAAGGAGAAAGATAGGTATCAGAGGACTAAGGATTGGAAGAAGCTATGACACCAAGTTAGAGATTGTTCAGCCATTCCAGCCAGGTCCAGAATAACTATTTGCCTGATTAGCAAGCTTTTGGGCTCTGTCTTTTAATTTATTGATGGCATCATATATGAGGCTGGACTGGTTAATATAAAAACAACATTCTTCATTTAGGTATAAGCAAAGACCTGCTTTTCCAGCAGTCAGTAAATCAAGACCTCTGTGGTTTTGCAGGACAGCTGCAGCTAGGGAATTTACTAGAAGGGATAGTGATTGAGTTAATTCTGCAATGCTAGCAGAGAAATCATTAGAGAGGTATGGAAGGTGATGACTGAAGTGGTAAGGCCTGCTATGCCTGTGGCGAGTGCAATAGTAATTCCTAACCATACAAGTAAGGGAATCAATGGAATGATCTAACTGTGTCATGTCGGGACCACAAGGGGAATAGGGAGGCTTTTGTCTCCACTGGCAACCTGAATTTTGGGAGTAAGAAAAGCTAGGGTAAAAGTGCCTGTCCAGTTGGTAGGAAGGCAGATGTAAGAAGAAGAATAACAGAGGGAAAAAAAAGTCCTTGGCTTAGACAGAACTGGAAATGCAAACTGAAAAGGTGAGAATGTGTTCTGAGGGGGCTGGAGCTTTGGACCCAAATGCCAAGGGAAGTAGCAAGGGGCTGTGACTGTTATCAGGGCAGCAACAGCTGCTGTGCGTAGGCATGAAGGTCAGCCCATGACTGTGAGGTTAGGTTGTTTGGATAAAAAGGCCATAGGCTGTCGGCCTGGCTTCTGTGTAAGAATTCTGATGGCACAGTCTCACTTCTGCTGTGTGTAAGGAGAAGTGTTGAGAGGAGTTGGGAAGCGCCAGTGTGGGAGCTGTTTCTAGGGCTTTTTTCAGAGAACAAAAAGAAGAATGAGGGAAGGATTTAGGGTCTATGGGGTCTGCTATCTCACCTTTCAAAAGCTTATAGAGTGGTTTTACCAGTAAGGCAAATCCTGGTATCCAGAGGCAGAAGTATCCTACAGTGCCTAGGAAGGAGAGGCGCTGTTGTTTAGTGGATGGGGTTGGTATTTGGGAGATAAGCTGGATACAGTTGTCAGGAAGAGCACATGTATACTGGTAAAAGATTATACTGAGATAGGTAACAGATGGGGAAGAAATTTGGGCTTCAGAAAAGAGTATTTTTGAGGTCAAGAACAGAATAGTGAGTTGTAAAAGGGGATATGGAAGATAGGAGGGTATAAGGATTGTGTACAACGGGATGGATGGGAAGTACAATCTGATTGATGAGGCAAAGGTCTTAGACTAGCCTATAAGATTTGTCTGGTTTTTGGACAGGTAGGATGTGGAAATTGTAAGGAGAGTTAGTAGGAATTAAAAGGCCATATTCTAGTGAGTATGAGGAGGTGGCATCCTGCACCCTAGATTTAAGGTAGAGAGACATAAGGGGAGCTATTGTGGGAGGTACGGACTCGGGGAGGAGGGAGGCAATGAGGTGTGGCTGTAGCCCAGGGCTAGTCAAGGAGGCAGACAATTTTGCTAGGATATCTCGGCCTAACAGGGGAACTGGACAAGTGGGGATGATTGAGAAAGAATGTGGAAAGGAACGCTGGCCTAATTGACGCCAGACTTGAGGAGTTTTGAGAGACCTGGAGGCCTTGCCGTCAATTCCCACTATAGTTATGGAGGCCAAGGAGACAGTTCCTTGAAAAGAAGGCAGCCTGGGGTGGGTGGCCCCCATGTTAAGAAGGGAATGCACTTACCCTCCACCATAAGAGTTGCCCAAAGCTCGGAGTCCATGATAGTCCAGGGGTTGCCCGAGATATTCAGGCAGTGTCAGTCTTCAGTCACCAAGTGAGGAGATCTCAGAAGGATTCAGTCCAGGAGCTTTGGGTTGGAGCTCCAGAAGCTCTGGGAGTAGTGATGTGAGTCGGACAGTCCAACTTTCAGTGAGGTTCCCTGCAGACAGGTCACTGCTTACAGGGGGCCTTGGGCTATAAGCGTTTGTTAGTCCAATGTCCAAGCTTTTGGCATTTGAAGCAGGATAGAGCCCCAGGCTGTGGGCACTCCCTGGCCTACTGCCAGTTTTCTGGCATTTGAATCAAGGTTTTGAGAGAGGAGGGCCTGAAGAGAAGCCTGGATGTTGTGGATTTGGTGGTCTGAAACTTCTGTGAGTTGAAGGAGTGGCTGGGCTCTGTCTTACAGTGAAGTCAAGCATTTGCAACTCTGAAATGCATTGCTGCTTGGCTTCTTCCTCCCTGTTATTAAACACCTTGAGGGCAAGGTTAATTAAATCCTATTGTGGGGTTTGAGGGCCTGAGTCTAGTTTTTGAAATTTTTTCCTAATATCTGGGGCAGATTGGGTAATAAAATGCATATTGAGAATAAGGCAACCCTCTGGCTTCTCTGGGTCTAACGCTGCGAAGCATCTAAGCATTTCTTCTAGGCAAACCATGAATTGGGCAGGATTTTCATGTTTGCCCTGCATTTTTTCTCTAAGCTTGTCATAATTAACTGCTTTGTAAGCTGCCTGCTTAAGTCCCTCAACTAAGCAAGAGACCATATAGTCATGCTTGGTGATGTCAGGTGAGCCCACCTGGTATTGCCATTGGGGTTCTTCCCTAGGTACTGCCCTGACACCATCTTGGAGGTGTCATGCCATCTTGCTCATGGCATCTGCAGGTGTCAGCATAAGATTGAGCCAGAGTATAAACCCTATTTTTTTAATATGGAGAAAGAGTAGAGGTTAGAATGACATGTAAGTCATTTCAAGTTAAATTGTAGGACTGAGTTAGATATTGGAATTCTTGGATATATTTAGTGGTACCTGATGAAAAGGATTCTAAGCACTGATTAATTTGGGACAGATCAGACAGAGAAAAAGGAACATGCACCCTGACTATGCCCTCAGCTCCAGCCACCTCCTGAAGGGGAAACTATTCGGTGGGGGAGGAAAAGCTAGTTTTAAGACTGAATTGTGTCCCAGAGTGAGTGTGGGTTGGAAAACTGACAGAGAAGGTATAATAGGGAGGGGATGGGACAGTGGGAAGATTAGGGTCCAGTTCAGTCTGATGAGTGGCAGCCTGAGGGGGAAGGGAAAGGTCAGAAGTGTCTATTGAGATTGAAGAATCCACATTGGCAGTAGGGATGGGGGCACGGGTGGGAGGGAAAAAAGGAGAATTTGAGAGGGGTCAAATTGGGAGTGGAGGCTGAGAAGGGAGTGAATTGTGTAAAATGCCTGTACATAGGGGACTTCAGACCATTTGCCCATTTTAAGACAAATGTAGTCTAGATCCTGCAGGATAGAAAAACCAAAGGTACCGTTTTCTGGCAATTTTGAGCCATTGTCCAATTTATATTGGGGCCAAGTGGTATTGCAGAGAAAGAAGACACTTAAGTTTTAGGTCAGGTGAGAGCTGGAGAGGCTTCAGGTTTTTTAGAACTCAGGCTAAGGGAAAGGAGGGAGGAATGGAGAGTTGGAGGTTTCTCATAGTTTAAGAAGAGTGGTGGAGACAAGGACAGTGAATGTGCGACAAAGCAGTTTAGCAGGCGTCGCAGACTAAACCTGGGTCTCAAACTGAGGTGAATAGATGAAAGGGGGCATCCCTCACATTGATTTGTCACCTATGAATGTGAGTGAGTGACCAGAGCAGGCGTCTCTGCAATGATCAGTCACAGAGGGAAGGCTGTCTTCCCGGTTCTATGACCTATGTAGGATACTTTTCCGTCATGAATCTCACAGAAAGTTCTGTCTTTCTTGTCTCCGCTGAGGAGAGGAAAATGAAACTGAAAGGAGAATGAGGTTGACAGGTAGCGAGAAGGGCTAAAGAAGACAGTTGAGGCAAACCACTTACCTGATCTGAGGATGGCGAGTGGATGTGCAGGCTGCTCTGATAAGCCTCGGTCGTAGGTAGGTCTCTTCACGGAGGGAACACAAGGAGAACAGGGACAGGGGGTTTGGTCTCCCATAGGAGTTCCTTCTTCCCAGGTTTCCAGTACCAAATATTAAAACACATTCTCTGAATGAAGAGACCCCCCCCCCACCAAAACAGGCTTTGTATGAGCAATATGACTTTATTTACCTGGATGCAGGTGGGCTGAGTCCAAAAGACAGTCAGTGAAGGGCAGTGGGATAGGAGTTGGTTTTACAGGTTTAGGGTATGGAGGAAAGTTACAGAAGTTACAGTTTAGGGTGATTTTTTGCAAGCTGGGAGGGAGTCGTAGGTTCGCAAGCTGGGAGGGAGTCATAAGGTCTGGAGTCACGAGATTGGCCAAGGTCAGTTACAAAGTCCAATGGCCTTGTCAGTTGAGGCCAGAATAAGAAACAATAGAAGAATGTCTCAGGTTAGTTAGGTGCCACAGGGGTTGATCATTCTTCCAGTTTTCATGGTCTTTTAGTTACTTCAGGTTTTCTAATTCCGAAAGGCCCTGCAGAGGTGTACGTGCGGGTCACGGGAGTTGCCACGGCATCCATGGCACTGTCAGTCAGCCAGCCTAAAAGACCTTACACAAGGTACTATACATTGTAATAAATAACATCTCTAGAACTTACAGCTGAACTCCCACCTTATCTTCTTTGTTCTGTTTTACTGTTACTCACCCCTTAAGATTTGTCTCTGGCCCTACCTCCTCCAAGCATTCTTTTCTAATCTCACCTACGTAGGTTAGCGCCCCTCTAGCCTTTGCACATATCTTATTCATAACATTAACCCCATGTCTTGTCATTATCAGTTAAATTTTGTCTCACCCACTGTATTTTGTGTTTCTTGTGAATAGCAAAAATGTCTTATTTATTCAAAGAGCCTGGCACAGATGTGCTCAGTAAATATTTGTTACATGGAAGAATATACACACACACACACACACACACACACACACACACATATATATATATATATACATACATACATACATAAATGGAGCTTCATTTTTATCTTTATACTCATTCCATGAGAAAAGTAACAGGAATTATATTTGCCTAGGACAGTGAGTTTCAAACTTCACAGTGCATTAGAGCACCTGAGGTTACTTACTAAACCTGGGCCCTTTTGACCCAGGCAAGGGGAACTTGAATCCAAGGTAAGTTACTTCTGGTATCAGATGAATCTCTGGTTTTCATTGACAGTTCTCATTCCATTTTAAAATATATGAGGCAATAAGTACCAGCAAAACATTGTTCCTTGTTCCATTTGGACAAGTTAAGGTGGTGGGTGAGATGAGGTGGGGCATCCTGAAGACAGGCTTGTTATGAAAAGTGGTACTTCAATTAACTACTACCTGGCAGGAAGCTTCATTATACTCCCAACATGTCCTTCATTTTCTGGAGAAGACAGTCTAGCATTGGCTTACTATCTTTAAAGAATTGCAAGATTTTAGAGAATGAAGAGACCTAACCAATTATATTTTCCATTAATAGATGGAAAAACTGAGGCATCAGGTGAGGGAATAATTTGTCTAAATTTACACAGTTGCTCAGTGGTAAGGCTGGTATTAAAACACAGGATTCCTAACTCATAGTCCATTTTCATTTCCACTAGAAAACAACAAGTCTCTAATTGTGAATTTTCAGGCACTATAAAGACATGGTATGTTGAATATTTTAAGATTATGGAGAAGGAATGCTTTCTCACACCTCTCAGCCAACATCACAAAGGGAAAAGGCTATTATTCACAGCAGACTCTTATTGTAGTGGAAGTAACCTGGGCACTGGGTCAGAGACCCAGATACAAATGTTGTGTCAAATATTAAGTAACTATGTAAACATGGACAAGTTACTTAACCTCTCTGAACATTGGTTTCTTCATCTAAAAAATGGTATTAATAATAACTCTCTCTCAGTGTCATTTTAAGGATTAAGTAAAATGATGTTTATAAAGCACTGGACATAGTTCCTGGCATATTTTAAACACTCAGTAAATGGTAGCTGTTATTGTATCATAAGATGTGGTCTATTCTGTCTACCCAAATCTTAAAGGAGTTTTAGTATGCTAGAGGCACAAGAGTTCCCGGTGCTTCAGGAAAGATTACAATTCCTACTTCCCTCATCAGCCTTGTATAGTTCTTAGGAAAAGAGAAACATCCCAACTGATTTCTATGCCAACCCAATGTCCATCTTTCTGCTACTGAATAGCACAGTTCCTCCTGAAAGAACTGGAAGAACTAAAGAGTTGGAAATAAGTCACTGGAATAAAAAAATATTTCTAATCCCTTGATTTAGCCTAAGACAGAAAAGGTCAAGCAGTGACATCATAGCATATCAGTGCAAATATTAAGGATGCAGTGAAATGCTCTTCCCCAAGTCCTAAGAGAGGAAAAGAGTCAGTGAGAACGGTGAAAATAACATGATAATTGGCCCAGAAAGCTTGCATTTGAGGCCTGGAGCTGTCTCTTATGAGCTGCGTAACTTTTGGCAAATCACTGTATCCCAAAGGGCCTTAGTTACCTCATTTTTCAAATGTGGAGACTGGACTAGATAGCAATAATAATCAATTACATCTGTGCAGCTCTTTACTGATTGAAAAGATTCTCATATAATACTAACAGCTAACAGCCCCTTCTAGTTCTAACTTTCTAAGACCTGAAAAAGTAATGATGCTAATTGAGAGCAAGAAGAATCAAAATGCATGCAAGGAAGGCATTCAAAGTGTGGAGGTTATTGGATTTATCAAAGGAAGCTACAGAATCACTTCCTGATAGGATCTTTGTGAGCAGAATAAAGACATGTAGTTCTGAATACTCAAAGGGAATCATACTCTGAGCAGGTTATTTTGGCCAAAATACTACATGATTCTACAACTTTTTAAAGTTTAAGGTAAAAAGGCCCAAGGACTGAAAAGGAAGAGATTACCCAGTTAGTGAAAGTGAAGGCAAGTAAGCAAGCTGAACAGAGAAATGTCATTTCCCCGATTCTGTCATCCCCTGAGGTCTGGCCACTACCAGAGAAAACGTCAGCAAGAGGCTGACCCTCAGGCCTTCTTCACAAAGAAAAAAGAGAAGCCTTCTCAACAGAACCAAAGTTCATGCCCTTGAGAGGCACAATCTTGTGATGAGCAAACCTCTCTTTACACATCCTCTTCTCTTTCTCAACCCCTCCTCTTAATAATGCCGGCCAGGCCTGAGGAATGAGAAGCAGCAGCTGGAATAGCCAGCGGAGTCTTGAGCATCAAAACTAGGCCAGGCCTCAGAGGGCTGCTGCAGAAGACCCTTTTCATCCATTTGTGACCTAGACAGGGAGGGCATTAGTCCTCTGGGAGACCCAGAATATAGCCCAAGGTTTAAGCCTCATTTCCTTTCTCCCTCACTAACCTGGCTGCTTTCTGCTAGCTTGTTTATGGTTCTGCTGAAAGACCTAAGGCAGCAGCACAGGATAAATGAAAAGATGTGTTCATGTTGGCTTCAGAATTCCTAGGAATGTTTTCAGCAGAGTCTGCCAGAGGGATGTTCCAGTGCTGCAGCTGAAGTCTGACATGGAGATCTAGAGAGGAAAAAAGGAGCCAGCTCAAACTGGGGTATGCCTTACTTCTCAGTTTTCTTATTTGAAAATGAAGATTCAAATCACGAACTTTCAGGGTTGGCAGAAGGATTCAAAACAACAAAAATGTAAATAAAATTCCTATACTGGTCATGATGGGGGATCAACAAATGCTTGTTCTTTTTCCTAATCATGGGAACTAGGTGATCATTCTGAATGGCTTCCAAGATAGCAGAGTGAATATATTTTTCAAGGCACTGATTTTGAAGTCAGACATTCTTAAAATTGTGCCTAGAACAATGCCTGGTACCTAATAAGTGTTTAATAAGTATCTGGGGCTTACTAACTTACATTCTGCTGTTAATCTTGGGCAAGTCACTTACTCTCTCTGGGCTTCAATTGTCCTATTTGCAAAATGATATGACAATATTTCCTGCTAAACTTACCATACAGAATTGTGAAGGGACACATGACACATGAGAGAATATATATGGAAGTTCTGTGCACCTGCTAGAGGTAATTATTATTGAGTTTAGAGAGTCTAAGTGAAAGAAATTACCCAAAGAATGTAATTGCTTGCCCAGCTCATGTTGTATGGAAGGAAGGGGACGAATTCAGGGAAAAGCCAGTCAATGAAGACTGATGGAGGAGAACTGGATCTAATCAGGGATTAAAAAGTACCCTGAGACAGAAATGCACTCTCCTTTGCCCAAGCCTAAAAGGCAATCTCATACATTCTAGAACTAGATATTCCAGGTTCAAATCTGGACTCAGTAACTTACATTACATGTAACCCAGGAAAAATCACTAGATCTTTTAGTTTCTTTATTTGAATATGCAAGTGATCTACCCCACAGGTTATTATGAGGTTTAAAAGTTACTATGGGGAAATATGTTTAGAATAGTGCCTACAACAGAGAAAGCACTATAGAAAATTAGTATTGGCTATTACTAGTATTATGTTGCAATGCGATCCTTTCTCAGAGTGTGCATAAGAATGGTGAACTTTTGTGTAGTGCTCCCCTCCCTGTGTCCATGTGTTCTCATTGTTCAACACCCGCCTATGAGCGAGAATATACGGTGTTTGATTTTCTGCTCTTGTGTCAGTTTTCTGAGAATAATGGTTTCCAGGTTCATCCATGTCCCTACAAAGGACGTGAACTCATCGTTTTTGATGGCTGCATAATATTCCATGGTGTATATGTACCACATTTTCCCTATCCAGTCTATCATCGTTGGGCATTTGGGTTGGTTCCAGGTCTTTGCTATTGTAAACAGTGCTGCAATGAACATTCGTGTGCATGTGTCCTTGTAGTAGAATGATTTATAATCCTTTGGATATATACCCAGTAATGGGATTGCTGGGTCAAATGGGATTTCTATTTTTAGGTCCTTGAGGAATCGCCACACTGTCTTCCACAATGGTTGAATTAATTTACATTCCCACCAACAGTGTAAAAGTGTTCCTATTTCTCCACATCCTCTCCAGCATCTGTTGTTTCCCGATTGACAGACACAGGTGAGGGGACGGAAGGAAGCAAAGCACACTGCCATGTGTGTACCTATGCAACAATCTTGCATGTTCATCACATGTACCCCAAAACCTAAAATGCAATAAAAAAATAAAAATAAAAATAAAAATAAAAATAAAAATAAAAAACAATTAAGACATAAAAAAAAAAAAAGAATGGTGAACTTTTTTTTTAGCTTCTGATCTTCTGACCCATTGAAACCCCTTTTAATGAGCACTAATTCACAATGTTCAATTCCACCAATTTTACAATGGCTTTCTAAGCCACTGCCTGTTTGCAGCTATAAAGCAAACAATTTCAAAATCAAATCACTCACTCTTTCCTGACCTCTCTCCTTCTCCTCTTCCTATAATTAATATCATAGTTAACATTCAATGCAACTACCCAGTCAAACCTCCCAAGAGGCTTTGAAACACTAACCAATTCACCTTTTACAAGAAATTGCTCAGACTGTAATCAAAATGACAGAAAAGGAAATATTCCATCTTTTGCTGATTCCATTGTTCTTTCTCCTGCCTTGTAAAACTCCTTTCTGCCTGCTTTCAAAAAAAAAAAAATGTGTCATCTCAGGCAGAATGGAGAGCAAGGACAAAGAACAAGGAGACAGAAAAAGTTGAGGGCAATGCATCAAATCAGAACTCATTGGCAACCTTACATGGTGACAAGATGATGCCTTATTTAAAAACAAAAACAAAAACAACCGTTGCAATGAACCTATCATCAAACCCTGTTCCACAGCCCACAACACAGGACTGAGATCTGGATCACAGCAATAGCCTGAAACACACTTCGAAAGTCATCCTGCTGATGCCTCCTTACATCAATAGGCAGAGGAATTGAGAAACATAGAGGCTCAATTATTAAAGAGCAGAACTGGGATGATAGAGTTGTTGTCATTTCACTCTCACTCACTGAGCCCCCATACCGTGCCAGGCACTGTGTTAGCTTTTTGATTTATTTCATTTCATTTTCTTTGCAAGATATCCCTGTGAGGTAGGTACTATGTTAAAAACAAAACAATAGATCCCTTTTTGTCAGATGCATAACTGAGACTCAAAGACCATGAGAGACATGCCTCAGGTTATCCAGTCATCACTCAGATGGCCTTATTTCCAGAGCAATATGCTCTCCACCACACCCTGATGTCTCAAAGGGGGAAGGATATTGAGGATGTGAACATGTGAACAGATGAGCCTCTTTCATGGGTGCCTGCAGCAGTCAATCTTCTAGATAGCCTCTGAAATTCACAGCTGCAAACCACAACACTGGGCAGAGTTGTCACTCCACCCTCGCTTATTTATTCAGGTCCACCAAACTGCCAGAACCATTTCCATGGATGAGGCAGCTAACAATTTCACCTTGGTCCAGGGGTTCTCAAAATATGTTCCCAGTACTGCCTGCATTAGAATCACTTGAGAAAACCAAATTCCTGACCACAGCCTACACCTACTGAATCTGAATCTCCCTGGTGGTGAGGGAAGAGACACTGGAAATCTTATGCTTAAAAGGTATGCCAAGTGCTGTAATGTACATTAAAGTGTGAGGCCCATTGTCTTAGAAAAATAATCCCTGCTACTTTTCCCAAGGAGTGAAGATGAAGATCAAATGAAGATTTAATCATTTATTTATGCATGAAAATTTGCTGATGACATAAGTTGGTCTCTATGAGTAAATAAAACATGATCCCTAGTAGCCTCGTGGTCGAAGTAGATAAAATAAATAACGACAATATAGTGGGAGAAGTGCTAAGACAGAGTTTGTACAAAGGTCTAAGTGATAACCCTACATAGATAAGATTAGGGAAAGTTTTATAGAGAAAGTTACCTGAAACTCTCTTTTAAAATTAGTAAAAGGAAAACAAGACAAATAGAGATATATTGTAGACAGAAAGATCAGCTGTAAGGTTCTAAAGATGTTGCTTTGTTTTGTTGAATAATGTATTACACCTGGTATACCAATAACAACTCGTATCAATTATTGCTATTTTTCCTACTATTACCATATAGTAACTGGCAGAAAGAGCAGTGACCTGGCTAGAAATCAGGAGACATGAGTTAGAGCTCTTTGCTCTGCCACTTTGATGCTATTTGACCATAGGCAATACATTTCTCCTCTCTTGTTCTTTATTTGTACATCTGTAAGACAGAAATTAATTTCTTAATTCAACAAATATATACTGAGGCCAAGCGCAGTGGCTCATGCCTGTAATTCCAGCACTTTGGGAGACCAAGATGGGAAGATCACTTGAGGTTAGGAGTTTGAGACCAGCCTGGCCAACATAGGGAAACCCCTCTATACTAAAAATATTTTAAAAAATAGCTGGATGTAGTGGTGTGTGCCTGTAATTTTAGCTACTCAAGAGGCTGAGGCAGGAGAGTAGCTTGAACCCAGGAGGTGGAGGTTGCAGTGGGTGGAGATGGTGCCATTGCACTCTAGCCTGGACAACAGAGCAAGACCCTATCTCAAAAAAACATGTGTGTGTGTATATGTGTGTGTGTGTGTGTGTGTGTGTGTGTGTGTGTTTGTGTGTGTATTATATATGTATTACACATACTGAAAGTCTATTAAGTGCCAGGCACTGTACTAGATGCTGGGGAAATAGTTATAAACAGTAAAGGCCAGTAGAGGTGAAGAAAGACAAACTATAGTAATAAACTGTGATGATTATTTTGAAAGAAGGTTATAGGAATAAACACCAGTGTATGGCAAGGGGCATAATATTGCCTGCTTTGATGATTAAATGAGAAAATTCAATATGAAAATCCTCTAAAAGCTATTGCTATACAAATAAAAATTATTCTGTTAGATATAGCTATTAGAAGTAAGGAGGGGAGTTGAATTATCATGTATTTCAATTTTTAACTCATGTACTCCAACTTTTTAACTCATGCACTCTATATGCATTCTCACTCTAGCTTCTGGGTAGTTTCCACTTTCAGACAATTTTGTCCAAATTTCCTTTTAGTAAGCCTTTCAGATATCTTTCTTTAAACTACATACCTTCTTTATTCTCAACATCAGATTCATCCCACTACATACACACTTTAAAGAATTCCTGAAAACATGAGGACCATTTTTGTAGAGAATACAAATTAGATCCTGCCACTGGACGAGAGTGAGGCATTACAAATCTAATCCTGGTGTTTCTAAAGAAAATTCATTCCCCTCCTTGGGCCTCAGTTTTCCTATCAATAAATGGGGACCATGGTTTCCTGCATGATGTCCTATTTCTTACAACACTGCCGTTTGGTGAAAGCCCTTCTGCTTCTTCTGTCATGGTAAATACCTAAAGGTAACAGCTGCATGTATGGAAGGGTGAGGATATGCCCTTAGTATATACTCTTAGTCAGTGCATATGCTTCTGTACTAAGAGTGCCATCGTTCAAGAGCTAGGATCTTTTTGAGAATCTTCGGGCAAGCCCAGGCTATTTAGCACTGATGAGTCAGTGAGCCCCATGCCAGACAGGGCTCCCCACAACAAGTTCAGAAAAGAGAATAGGATACAAGTCCTGTCTCTTGACAAGTCCTTCAGCCTCCAGACCATCAGAACTCAGGTATTTGGGCCTAACAGAAAACCTCAAGGAACTATGGCACCCAGGACAAATCAGTTCAAAAAACCTGAGTTTGCATACCAAACCCAAGAACACAGAGAAATGAAAACTATTGGTATTTGGTTTCACTCTATACTAAATGCTTCACAGAAACCCAGGCATGGTTATCTTATTTCATAGATTATATTTAGAAGCAATTCATTTATTCAATAGCTATTTATTCAGCATTTGCTTTGGTGCAAGCACTGTTTGGAGTTCTGAAAATATAACAGTGAATGACTCAGAAAAGTCCCTGCTGTCATAAACATACAATAGAAACAGAAAATAAATAATTGAACACATAAACAGATAATAAAATGTCAAATAGCAATATACACTTTGGAGAAAACAATGAAGTCATGAACATGAAGTAATGGGAGAGAGGCCAGGAGTGAACTGGATAATTTGGTTGAGGAAAGCCTCATTAAATAGATGTTGAAGCTGAGACATGAACATAGAAGACAAAGCCAGTCACATTAAGAGTGCTATAAAGGGCAAATTTTAAATGCAAAGATCCTGAGGTTGGAATGAGTTTGTTGTATTTGGAGAAAACAAGTTTGCCTTGAGAACTCTCAGCAAAGGGAAGGATGGTATGAAGTCAGAAAGGCCTAAGCCATGCAGCACCTTGTGGGCTAATACAAAGACTGTTGATTTTGTTACAAAAGCAATGGAAAGTATGTGCGGCTTTAAACCTAGAAGTGTTCGATTCTGAATTTCATTTGTACAGTCGCATAGGAAATAAGTGAGAGAGCTAGAACTCAAATTTGTGTTTATCTGAACTTAAATATTCCCAAGCCCTATCTCACACAGGAATCGCACACCCTAAAAGCCATGCATCAATTGAGGTCCCCAAGCAGAATGTTTGGTAGGCAGAAGATTAGGGGTAACAATCCTACCTTTTAGTCATCTAAATTAATAAGGCTTCTTGAACTGTGTATTTATGTGTTTTTGAGTGTAGAGAAGAGGAACACTAGGAGGCTCTTAATTTAAATAAAAAGGTCTGGAGAGACTATAATTAGCATAAGGAGCAGTTTGAGAGGCAAGAATTACCCTTCAAATTCCAGCTCTATTGATCACTAGCTATTTGAGCTCAGGCAAGTCACTTGCTCTCTGGGCTAAACTTGTCAGAAATTAAATAAAAATAATAATGACTACCTATATGTCAGAGAACTGAGGATTACATGAGAAAATATACAATAGATAATTTCAATACAGACCTTTCCGTACAGTAGGTATGTAGTGTCTCTTAGCTACATTAGATTAAAACTATTTAGAAGAAGAAGGAAGATAAGACTGAAAGATAAACTACAGATTATTGAGTGTGCTTTCATTTCAAGACGGATCAAACCTAGCTTCCTGTTTATAGGCAAGCTTTTAACACTCATCTTTCTAATAGGTCTAAGGCACTCGTTCAGGAGATACGGTTCTCTTGCTTTGGATAGAATGCCTCCTGGGCCATTTCTCTTGATATTAAAATAGGCCTATATAAACAGAAGCTTTTCCTGGTTTTAAAGGACAAAGATGCAGAGGCTGGGTGAGATCCAAACACCTGGGTAATAATCCAGGTTATAGTAACTTTGGTAAAAATTACTATATTTTGAACATCTACTCTGGAACAGGTGCTTTACATTTATTATTATTACATTTAATCCTTCAATTGCTCTATGAAGAGGCAAGGTAGAGATTCTCATTCAACAGATAAAGAAGCTGAGACTCAGAAAAGGAATGTGACTTGCCCAAGGTCACTCATGTAGCAAGTAGCAGAGCTAGAGTTTGACTCCACTCTGCTTGGTTCCAAAGTTCCTGTTTTATTGTATTGGAATCATACTGCATCTTTTCACTATTTTGGCTTCTAAGTGTGTGACCTTAGGCAAGTGACTTCCCTCTCTAAATATCAATTATCTTATCTCTAAACTGAAGTTAGTAATTTATAATTCACAGGGTTATTATAAGGACTAGAAAGAATATACATGACATGTTTCAGTACAGTAGGTACTCAGAAAATTTTAGCTATGTTGTTAGTCATTATTAAATATTAACTGTTTGTTTTCAAGATACATGATCAAAGTCTCATTCCACACTTACAATGACAGAGAAGACATACCAGAATCACCTAATCCCTAGACTTTTTTTCTGGGTAGGAGATTTCAGGGTTACCTCAGGATAAGCTGGAACATCCAGCAGCAATTTCTGGATAACTTAGAGTAGAAACGGACTAAGAGCCAGCATCCCACATAACAAAGTAGGTCATGATGTAGGCTGAGAAGCATGGTCCTGGGCATTGTCTGCACCCTGGCTATGAGCTACCTTGTCACATGAGCTTAATGCTGAAAATACAAGTCTCCTTGCAGCATAGTAAACAGAAAGAAAAATGAGCTTTCCTCTACATTCATCAAAGGACTCCTGGAAGGACAAATGAGTGATAGAGGATGAGGACACATCTAGTAGTTGCCAATTACCAGACAATTCATAAGCAACCTAGACTATGTGGTATGATGCTGGGATGAACAGACCTAGGAAAAAGCTGTGGGCTGCTCTGATCCTACTTCACTGCACTGCTAAAAATTCAAGTGTTAACTGAAGGAAAGAAAAGCAGAGAATGGGAGGATCTAAATATATTATTCAAAATCACCTAGGCCAAGGATTTCCAAACCTGACTGTTCCAGAATCGTGGAGTCCACTCGAGACCATGGCACATGAGAATTGGAACTTTTGCAAAAGTATCCCAGTTGATTTGGATGACTAGTAAGATTTAGAAGTCACCAAAGTAGTGCTAAGAGATATAAACACACAGAGAGGAGAATAGAGATCAGAAGCCACTTTATGAATATATGAGAATTTACTTAGTGATAAAGGCAATATTCCAAATGAGTGTAAAGAAGGATGGATAGGTTATACAATAAATGATGTTTGAATATTTACCTATTCTTTTGTTAAAATAAGTGAGACACATTACAGCATGCACTAAAATGAATATTGTTGGTTAAAAATAAGAACTTAGAAAACTAAAAAGCAAAATGTAGTAGAAGAAAAATAAAGGAGAAGAGTATCAGCATCTTGGAGTGGGAAAGTCTTCATAAGGCTTAAACCAAGAGGCATAAATTTTTTTAATGACAGATTTGACTGCATGAAGATTAGAAACAAACTTTTAAAATGAGCAACAGACTGAGAGACTCAACTTTCAATGTTATTAACAGAGAAGAGATTAATATATGTAAAAGGCAAAGAAAGCCTCAAAATGAAAAAAAGAAAAATGATAAGCAACAGAAAAAAGCAATTTACATAAGAACAATTACAAGTGGCCAATTAACATATGAGAAGAAACTTTAACACACCAGTGATCAAAGAAATGCAAATTGGATTAATAATGAGTTATCATTTTTAATGCATGAGATTAATGAAGATTTTAAAGAATAATATTCAGTGTTGACAAAAGTATAGAAAAGTCTATTGATAGGAGACTAAATTGGTACAGTTGTTTTGCGATGTCACTTTGGAAAAATGTCAAAATGTGAAAGGTTCATATTATATGTCTCAATATTTTAACCCTGGAAATATATCTTATGAAAATATTTGCACATGTGCATAAAGTTGTCTCCTAGGCTACTTCCTACAATACTGTAATTACAAAATATTTTAAGCAATTTTAATTTCCATTAACTGAGGATTTCTTAAATGTGTTATGGTACAGCCAAATAGTGGAATATGATACTGGCCTACAAGAAAGTGAAGAAGGTCAATATGAACTGAAAGAACAATTTCCAAGATAAGGGAAAAAAAGTAATATAGAACAGTATGTATCTATTTATATAAAATGTATATATTAACAAATATAAATATATACATGTAAAATGTAAAAATGTAGTTTTAACGTACAGAAGAAAAGCCTAGAAGAATACAAGCCAATTGTAATATTAGTGCTTATCTCTGAGGAGAAGAATATAATTGGTATGGGGAAAGGTTGGTAAAGGAGATTAAGAGCTTTTGCAATATTTATCCTATAGATGTCTATTTTAAATAAAATCTTTATAAAGTGCTTAGAAAATATCTAACTCACAAATGGGCACTACATATGTGTGTGCTATCATTTTTGTTTTTTTATATCATTTGAAATTTTCAATAACGTAGGTGACATCAGTAAGACGACAGAACAGGAGATTGCCTTCTCATATCCCCTGACATTAACAATAAATTGGGAGCTATTCACAGACAAAAGTGCCTTCCTGGGAACTTTGGATATAGGTAGGATGTTGTGAAGCCCTGGTTGAGTTCAAGACTGAAGAAAGCCATTTTGAAGAGACGTGTCCACACTCACGTGGCAGGCTTGTCTACAGACCTGGAATTAGCCTCACCTTCTTAACTTGGCTACAGACACATTTGGCCTTGGTCCTGCCACCTTTATGATCCTTTGACACCTGGGAGGAGTCATGCCCACCTATGCCTTAGGTAAAGGCCCATTGACCGCAGTTTCAGCTATGAACCTTAAAGTAGGCCATGATATGGTTGCAAATCCTCTTAGCTATGGTCCGAGAGAAGTTCTGCCTGCACAGGGACCCACTCACTGTCCGTATCCCCAGAGGCCAGACAACAAACCTAGCCTACAGATTTTTAAATGACCACATAACTCAGCTCTAGCTCCTCTCAGTTGTGATCCAGGAGTAGTTCTTTCCACCCAGGCGCCTACCAGGAGACATGTCTATCTGTGCCCAAGGAGGCAGATTTCTTGATGTGGGCCCCCAAACAGATCCTGAAACAGCCCTGTTACCCCATTCTAACCCCTTGGAGGTGTGTTATGAGGCACTTCTGCCTGTCCAGGGACCTACTAGAAGATATGCTTTCCCATATTCCCAGTGGCAGCCTTGCTGACATCTGTCTAACTGTAGATACTGATGAATCCCTATAAATCTTTCAGCCATGGTCCAAGGGCAGTTCTGCCCACCCAGAAACCTACCCAGTGACTTATAAGGTGCCTCCTCAGGGACCTAATAGGAACCATATCTATTTGCATAACTAATAACTGTCCTACTGTCTGTAGACCCCATGGTTGACCCTCAGACAGAACCATGTCCTAGATCCAGCCCATCTGTCCCAGGTCCTAGAGGCAATCCAGTCTTCCCAGGGAACAGACAAGATCCATACTTGCCCAAACCCCTGGTAACACTCCTGCCAACCATGATCCACACGGAAGACCCAGAAGCAGCTGTGTAACCTGGCTCCAATCCTATTTGCTTATGAGGCAATCCTATCAGTCGAGGGACCCAACAGACTTTTTTTTTTCTTTGCCAACATCTCTATGTAAAGACTAGAAAAGGTGTTTTTCTCTTCAAATGCAGTCAGCAGTGCAAGGCTACATGGATCATGAAAAATCAGGCAAATACAACACCATCAAAAGAAGCATAAAGCTCAAGTAACCAATCAAAAAATGGAGACCTAATTTCCTTAAAAAGAATTCAAAATGATCATCATGAAAAGCTCAGTGAGATGCAAGAAAACAGAGACAGACAACTAAATAAAATGAAGGGCACAATACGTGAGCAAAATTTAAAAAATAACAAAGAAGTAGAAGCCATAAAAAAAGATCCAAACACAAATTCTGGATCTGAAGAATACAATCACAGAAAAAAAAATCAATAAATAGTATTAAGAGCTTGAAAATGCAGAAGAATTAGCAAATTAAAAAACATATCATTTGAAATTAGACAGAAGAATAAAAAGAAAAAAGTGTTTAGATGAAGGAACCATATGACATATATGGGCCACCATCAATCTAACGAATGTATACGTGATCTGTATCCTAGAAGAACATAAAAAGATAAAAGAGTAAAAAGCTTAAAGAAATAATGACAGAAATGTCCCAAATATGAAAGAAAAATGAACATCTAGATCCATGAATCCATAAGAACCCCAAATAAATTAAGTACAAAGAGATCGTCACTGAAACACATTATAATCAATCTCTCAAAATCAAAGACAAAGAATTTTGAAAGAAGCAAGAAAAGGCCAACTCATGCATACAAAGGAAATTCCATAAGACCATCAGGAGCTTTCTAAGCAAAAATCTTACAGATCAACAGAAGGTGAGATAATATATTCAAAGTGCTGAAGAAAAAAAAAAGCTGTCAAAAATGAATACTATACGCATCAAGTCTGCCCTTCAAAAATAAAGAATAGATAAGAATTTCATCCCCCAAAAAGCTGTGTAAATTTATCACCATTAGACATGCCATGCAAAAAAAATTGACAGCTAGTTCTCCAAATTGAAAGAAAATAATGATTCTTAATAATATAAAAGCATATGTAAGTAGAAAACTCACTAATAGAACTAAGTACATAGTCAACTTCAGAATACCCTAATGTTGTTATGGTGGTATGTAAATCGCTTACATCTTTTGTATAAAGTCTGAAAGACAAAACTATGAAAAATTATTATAGCTGCAATAATTTGTTAATGGTTATGAAACATGAAAAGATGTAGAATGTGACATTAATAGCATAAAGTGTGGAATGGAGAAACATAAAACTGTAGAGTTTTTTTATTTTATTAAAGTTAATTTTTTTTTTTTTTTTTTCTGAGACGGAGTTTCGCTCTTGTTACCCAGGCTGGAGTGCAATGGCGCGATCTCGGCTCACCGCAACCTCCGCCTCCTGGGTTCAGGCAATTCTCCTGCCTCAGCCTCCTAAGTAGCTGGGATTACAGGCACGCGCCACCATGCCCAGCTAATTTTTTGTATTTTTAGTAGAGACGGGGTTTCACCATGTTGACCAGGATGGTCTCGATCTCTCGACCTCCTGATCCACCCGCCTCGGCCTCCCAAAGTGCTGGGATTACAGGCTTGAGCCACCGCGCCCAGCTTATTAAAGTTAATTTTTATCAGCTCAAAATAGATGGTTATAACTACAAAAAATTTTATTCAGTCTCATGACAACTACAATTAAAAAGCTTCTAGCAGATGCACAAAAACAAAGAAAAATATCGAAGCATAGCACTGAAAAACAACAAATAACAACAACAAAAAGACAAAGACAGGAATAAAGAAACATACCACCCAACAGAAAGAAAACAATAAACAAAATTGCAAGTATAAATTCTCATCTATCAGTAATTACTTTCAATGTCAGGGAATTAAAGCTTTGAATCAAAAGACACAGAGAGGCTGAATAAAGTTTTAGAAATAGGAGACCTAACTATATGACAGGATGCACATAGACTGAAGGTGAAGGGTTAGAAAAGTGTATTTTATGCAACTTTTAATTACATACTTATATAGACAAGACAGACTTTCAGTCAAAATATTTCACAGGAGTCAAAGAAGGTCCATATATAGTGATAAAGGGAGAAATTTTTCAAAAGGAGGTACCAATTATAAATAATTAAAAATAACTACTGCAAAATTGTCTTAAGAGATTATATAATATAAAAATATGTAAACAATGACATCAAAAACATAAAATGTTGGGGAGGGAGTAAAAGTGTGGAGTTTTTATATGCAATCAAGGTTAAGTTGTTATCAACTTAAAATAGCCTGTTATAAAACATTTTATGTCAGCTTTATGATAGCCAAAACCGAAAAACCTATAGTAGAGACACAAAATATCTAAATCAAGAAATCGGAGTATATCACTAAAGAAAATTGTCTAATCACAAAGAAAGACAGCAAGAGAGAAAGTCTTCCACAGTGGTTGAATTAATTTACACTCCCACCAACAATGTAAAACTGTTCCTATTTCTCTACATTCTCTCCAGCATCTGTTGTTTCCTGACTTTTGAATGATTGCCTTTCTAACTGATGTGAGATTTTATCTCATTGTGGTTTTTATTGCAATTCTTTAATGACCAGTGATGATGCGCTTTTTTTCATATGTTTGTTGGCCACATAAATGTCTTCTTTTGGGAAGTGTCTGTTCACATTCTTTGCCCACTTCTTCTTGGGGTTGTTTGTTTTTGTTGAGTTATATGATAATTATATGTTCAGTTTTATAAGAAAATGCCAAGCTATTTTAAAGAGTGGCTGCATTATTTTACCTTCCCAACATCAACATATGAGTAGTCCAATTGGTCTGCATCCTTGTCAACATTTGCTATCATCGCTATTTTTTATCTTAGCTGTTCTAATAGGTGTGTCATAATATCCCATTGTGGTCTTATTTGCATTTTCCTAAGGTTAACATTATTAAACATATCTTTATGTGTTTACTTGCCATCTATATACATTCATCAGTGAACTGTCTATTCATGAATCTTCCAAATTAATAATTAGATTGTTTGGGTATTTCTTTTTAACTGTTGAAATTTGAAAGTTACATATTCTAGATATGAGTCTTTTGTGTGATGTGCATTTTGTAAATACTGTATTACAATCTGTACTATTACCTTAATTACTACTAAAAGGTCCTTTTTAGAGCAAAAGTTTTGAATTTTGATGACGTCCAATATTACTTTTTCCTTTTACAGATTATACTTTTATTGTCAATCTAAGAACTATTTGATTAACCCTAGATACCAAAGAGATTTCTCCATATATTTTATTTTACAAGTTTTATAAGTTACTTTTTACATTTAAGTCCATAATCCATTTAGAGTTAATTATTATGTAAGTCGGATAATTTAGATAAAAGGTTTTGTTTTTGTTTTTCCTGTTAATGCCCAGTTGCCCCAGCACAATTTTTTGAAAAGGCTATTTTTTCTTTATTGAATTGGTTTTGCACCTTTGCTTAAAATCTGTTGAGCATATGTGTGTATGTCTACTTCTGGGTCTCTATTCTGATGAATTTATCCACATGTATGTATCTTCCTGCACCTATACCAAACAGTCTTTACTGCTGTAGTTATTGTAATTCTTAATTTCTGATAAATTGATTCATCCCACTTTATTCTTCTGTTTGAAAGTTGTATTGACTATTCTAATTCCTTTGCATTTCAATGTAATTTTAGAATAATTGTGTTTATTTATATAAAAACTATATTGTATATATAAATACATATGTTTATATTTGGTGAGATATATATGTAGTGTCAAATAGGTTTATTTGCAGAACATTAACATCTTTACATTGTTGAATCTTCCAGCCCACAAACACAGTATTTCTTTCCATTTATTCAGATGTTCCTTTATTTCTTTCATAAATATTTTATAGTTTTCAATAAACAAAACCTATAAATGTTTTGTTATATTTACACCCAGATATTTTATTTTTGAGTGGCTATAGTGTCATATTTTGCATTTTGTTGTCTACAGATTCATTGCTAGTACTGTACAAGGTTGTATAAAGAAATGCAGTTGCTTTTCACATGTTGATCCTGCACCTCTGACTTTGCTGAACTCATTATTTGTTTCTACATTTCACAGATTTTGGGGGGTTTTCTATGTAGGCAATCATGTCATCTGTAAGTAGTCATGATTTTACTTTTTTCTTTCAGATCCATTTTTTTAAAAATATTTTCTTATTGTGTTAACTAGAAATTTTAGTAAAATGTTCAACAGCAATCCTGAGAGCAGAATTCTTACCTTTTTCTCCATCTTAGAGGAAGGCATTCAGTTTTTCACCAGTAAAGATAATGTTAGCTGTAGGTTCTTTGTAGATGTTCTTTATCAGGTTGAATAAGTTCTCCTAAATTCCTAGTTTTATAAGATTATTTATTATGATTGAGTGCAGGATTTTGTCAAATGCTCTTTCTGCATCAAATGGTTTAAGTGTAATATTTTTCTTATTTAGCCTGTGAATGTGGTTTATTGCATTAATTATTTTTTAAATATTGAACAAACCTGGCATAATCAGAATAAAAACTACATTGGTTGTGGTATAAATTCTTTTTTTTTTTTTTTTTTTTTTTTTTTTTGAGACGGAGTTTCGCTCTTGTTACCCAGGCTGGAGTGCAATGGCGCGATCTCGGCTCACCGCAACCTCCGCCTCCTGGGTTCAGGCAATTCTCCTGCCTCAGCCTCCTGAGTAGCTGGGATTATAGGCACGCACCACCATGCCCAGCTAATTTTTTGTATTTTTAGTAGAGACGGGGTTTCACCATGTTGACCAGGTTGGTCTCGATCTCTCAACCTCGTGATCCGCTCGCCTCGGCCTCCCAAAGTGCTGGGATTACAGGCTTGAGCCACCGCGCCCGGCCTAAATTCTTTTTATATATTGCTGAATTTCATTTGTTTATATTTTTTTGAAAATGTTTATGCTTATATTCATAAAGGATGTTTATCCGTTTTCCTTTTAATCTTTCTCTAATTGTTTCTAGCTTTATTATGTATGCTCAGAAAACATAGCTTGTATTATCTCAACTCTTATATTTGTTGTGGTTGTTTTATGGTCCTATATTTGGTGTGTGTTCATGAATGTTTCATATGTACTTGAAAACAATATGTATTATTTTCTTATTTGGTGGAATGATGTGTAAATGTAGAATAGATTCTGTAAGATCATACTGATTTTTAGTTTTTCTATACCCATATATTAGTTTTATATATTAGCTTATATTATTTATATATTAGCTTATATATTTTATATATTAGGATCTATTCTATATACAGAATCTATTCTAAATAGATTCTGTAAGATCATAGTGTTGTTTAGTTTTTCTATACTCATATATTCGTTTTATATATTAGCTTATATTAGTTTTATTAGTTTTTTCTCTAGGAGATTTACCTGCTGCTGAGAGAGGGTATTAAAGTCTTTAAGTACAGTTGCAATTTTTTCCATATCTCCTTTCAATTTTATTAATTTTTGCTTCATGTACATTTCAACTCTATTTTTTGTGTGGTGCTTATTGTTGAAAATTGCTAAACATTCTTGGTGCATTGATACTTTCACCATTAAGTAATTTTCTTCCTTTTTTACTAAAATATTTGTTTGTTTTAAAATTTGCTTTATCTGATATTAGTGTAGTCACCCTGATTTTTATTGTTTTTTTCCTGGTTCACATTTTTACATGCTTTTACATTCAACCTGCTATGTCATTATGTTTGAAGTGAGTTTCTTGCATCTAGCATATAGTTGCATATTTGTCTTTAATCTCTGTACTAATCTTTTTATTTATTTGCTGTATGTAGCTCCCTTACATTATATATGATTTATAATATTTTCTCTCTTAAGTCTGTCACTTTAGTTTCAGTTTTCTGTTTGTATTCTCTGTGTTTTTATTGTTGTTGTTGTTTCTCTGTTTCCTTTTACTGTCTTCCTGTGAATTTCAACATTCTTAAAATTCCATTTTATTAATCTGAAGTTTTTGAGTATATTTCTTTGCATAGCTTTTTCATATAACCTTGTTGCTTTAAATATTACATTATATAAAAATTATCTAACATAGTTTATTAACATCAACATTTTACCAGTTTAAGTAAAACATAGAAACCTTATCTCATTTTACATGCCTTTATCCTCTCTGATTTTCAATATAACTTTCAAAAATATTTACTCTGCATATATTGAGAACTACATTAAAGAGCATAACAATTTTTGCTTCGCCTGTCAAATATGATTTAGACAACTCAAGAGAAGAAAAGTCCATTGTATTTACACATATTTTTGCACTTTCTGTTATTTATTCCTTCTGCCTGATGTTGCATCACTTCTTCTTTTATTGTTTCTTCTCTGTTTAGTGATCATTCTGTAGGCAGTATTTTATTTCATTTTATTTTTCCCTGTAAGTTATTGGAGTACGAATGTTATCTGTTTAAATGAGTAAGTTCTTTAGTGGAGATTTGTGAGAACCTAGTGCACCTATCACCTGAACGGTATACACTGCACCATATTTGTTGTCTTTTATCCCTTGGCTACTTCCCATGCATCCCCCAAGTCCCCAACGTTTATTGTATCATGTTGATGCGTTTGTATCCTCATAGCTTAGCTCTCACGTATCAGTGAAAACATACGATGTTTGGTTTCCCATTCCTGAGTTACTTTCCTTAGAATAATAGTCTCTAATCTAATCTATATTATTGCAAATGTTGTTAATTCATTCCTTTTTAAGGCAGAGTAGGATTCCATCATATATATATGTATATATATTATATATACTATACATATATATGTATATATATTATATGTACTATACATATATATGTATATATTATATATACTATACATGTATGTATATATATTATATATACTATACATATATGTATATATTATATATACTATACATATATATGTATATATATGTATATATACATACATATATATGTGTATATATATGTATGTATATACCGAGTTTCCTTTTTTTACTGCATTAAGATTTATTCTTCTTCATATTTCCACTACAATTTCATTTTCTACTTATTATTTATAAAAACCTAAAACATACAACATTATTGAAGTGTAATTTACATATAATAGGCTGTATTCATTCAGACTCTACAGGTCAACAAATTTTGATAAATGATACACTCTAAACCCACACACTCAACTTAAGTTACAGAACATCTGCATCATCCCTAAGAGTTTTCTCACAATGCTTTACAGTCTGTCACTCCATCTACACCAGTCCCAGTGAACTAACAGTCTGCTTTTGCCACTAATGACTGGTTTGCATTTTCTAATATTTTAATATAAATGGAATCCTACAGTATATACTCTTTTGTCTGGCTTCTTTTAGCATAATATTTTTCAATTTATTCATGCTGATGTATATATAAGTAGTTCCTTTTTATTACTGAGCAGTCTATCATATAAATACCCCTTATTTAGTTTCTTCTTTCATTGATCGATAGAAATTTTTTTACCTCCTACAAAATTATAATACATTAATGTTGCTTTTAACAAACACATTCCATAATAATTACAATGATCACACTATCCAGAAATTTTAAGTACTTAAAGCCTACAGACACAGGAAATCTTAAAAGTTAAATCCAAATTTACATAGATATTCTTGCTCCAGAAGGGTTATGATAGGTTAATAAATAAAAGACATCCAAGCATGAAAATATATTACATTAGTATAATAAAATTCTATGGAAGTTGTAGAATAGAAAGGTGGGAAATTTCCTAATGATAAAAAGTATGTTAACTATGGTATTTAGGACCTATTATACACATTTCAAAAAACGATGTGACTTTTATCTTTTTAAGTCAGTATTTACAACATGCTAGAAATTTAATACTTTATGTGTTTAAATGCAAAATTTTATATATCCATTTTTAAATGTGACTTTGAAAATTAAAAAATAAAAGTAAAAACTTTTAAGGACTCCTTTTCTCAGGCCCTACTCTCTGGCTCTTTGATGGTCTGAGGTGAGCAGGAACACTGTCCTTTTTAAAAAAGTTGCTTTGGTGAAGCTGGGCACAGTGGTTTATGCCTGTAATCCCAGCACTCAGGGAGGCCAAGACAGGAGTACTGCTTGAGCCCAGAAGTTCGAGACCAGCCTGGACAACATAGCAAAACCCCATCTCTAAAAAAATAAATAAATAATTAGCTAGGCATGATGGCCCACAACTGTGGTTCCAGCTATATGGGAGGCTGAGGTGGGAGGATCCCTTGAGCGCAGGAAGCTGAGGCTACAATGACCCTTCTTTGTGCCACTGCACTCCAGCCTGAGCAACAGAGCAAGACCGTGTCTCAAAATAAATTAATAAATAAACTCCCCCACGTAGCTCTAATGTGCAGCAAGGTTGTGAAGAGTTAGCCTAAAGACAGTGATCTGTCTTAATAAGGCAATGTTGGACAAGAAGCAAAAAAAAATGAAAGCCACATTGTTTACCATTTACCTGGGAGCGTTAGTCATCTGTCAAGTTTAACTATTTGCAAGGTTTTTTTTTTGGGTTTTTGATTTGTTTTGTTTTGTTTTTAACTGAAATCAATTTTGTTTATTTGGGATACTGATATATCAGATAGCTTGAAATGTGAAGGCAATATTTATTTATTCATTTAATTTTTTTTTAAGTGAAAGCAAATTTATTGGGAAAGTAAAGGAATAAAGAATGAGTACTTCAGCTGGGTGCAGTGGCTCATGTCTGTAATTCCAGCACTTTGGGAGGCTGAGGCAGGCAGATCACTAGGTCAGGAGTTTGAGACTAGCCTGACCAACATGGAGAAACTCTGTCTCTACTAAAATTACAAAAATTAGCTGGGTGTGGTGGCAGGCGCTAGTAATCCCAGCTATTCTAGAAGCTGAGGCAGGAGAATGACTTGAATCTTGGAGGCAGAGGTTGCAGTGAGTCAAGATCGTGTCATTGCACTCCAGCCTGGGTGACAGAGTAAGACTCCTTCATAAAAAAATAAAATAAAATAAAATAAAGAATGGATGCTCCATAAACAGAGCAGCCCCAAATGTTGCTGGTTGCCCAATTTTGAAGGTTATTTCTTGATTATATGATAAACAAGGGGTGGATTATATGTGCCTCCTTTTTTAAATTTTACTTTAAGTTCAGGGGTACATGTCCAGATGTTGCAGGATTGTTACATAGGTATACACATACCATGGTGGTTTGCTGCCTCCATCCCCTCTTCACCTACATTAGGTATTTCTCCTAATGTTATCCCTTCCCAATGTCTCCACTCCGTGCTCTCTCTCCCCTAGCCTCCCACACCCCAACTGGCCCCAGTGCATGTTGTTCCTCTCCCTGTGTCCATGTGTTCTCATTGCTTAACACCCACTTATGAGTGAGAACATGCAGTGTTTGGTTTTCTGTTCTTCTGTCAGTTTGCTGAGAATGATGGTTTCCAACTTCATCCCTATTTGTTTCTTTTAACAATTGTTGCTTTAAAGTTGTTTTGTCTGATATAAGAATTGCTACTCCTGCTCAATTTTGGTGTCCGTTTGCATGACATGACTTTTTTCCACCCCTTTAGGTCTATGTGAGTCCTTATGTGTTAGGTGAGTCTCCTGAAGACAGCAAATAGTTGGTTGGTGAGTTCTTATCCATTCTGAAGTTCTGTATATTTTAAGTGAAGCATATAGGCCATTTACATTCAATGTTAGTATTGAAACGTGAGGTACCATGGAATTCATCATGCTCTTTGTTGCCTGCATACTTTGTTTTTTGTTTTTGCTTTTGAACTTGTATTTTTGTTTTATAGGTCCTGTGTGCTTTATGCTTTAAATTGATTCTGCTTTGCTATGTTTTCATGATTTGTTTCAAGATTTAGAGGTCCTTTTAGGAGTTCTTGTAGTGGTGGCTTGGTAATGATGAACTCTCTCAACATTTGTCTGAAAACGACTGTATCTTTCCTTCATATATGATGCTTAATTTTGCTGGATACCAAATTCTTGGCTGAAGATTGTTTTGTATAGGGAGGTTGAAGATAGATCTCCAACCCCTTCTAGCTTATGGGGTGTCTGCTGAGAATTCTGCAGTTAATCTGATAGATTTCCTTTATAAGTTAGCTGGTGCTTCTGTCTCACAGCTCTTAAAGATTCTTTACTTTGTCTTAACTTTGAATAACCTGAGAATAATGTACCTAGGTGAAGATATTTTTGGAATGAATTTCCCAGGTGTTCTTTGTGCTTCTTCTATTTGCATGCCTAGGTCTCTAGCAAGGCCAGGAAAGATTTTCTTATTCCCCAAAATATGTTTCCCAAGCTTTTAGGTTTGCCTTCTTCCTCAAGAACTCTGATTATTCTTAGGTTTGGTCATTTATTATACAGCTAGTCCTCGACTTATGACCACGGTTGGGACCACGGAACGTCGTAACACGATTTGGTCATAAGTTGAGTAGGCTATATGTACAGTTGAAATGGTGCACATGGAGACGGTAGTGCTGCCAGAAGCTGGTCTGCACTGTTGTACGCCCAGCTGGGCAATGTTTGTGCTGCCAGACACGGAGCAGTCATGGCTAGCGATTGTGGTTGTAAAGTCGAATGGTCGTAAATTGCATAGGTCATAAGTCGATCAATACTTGTAATTCCAAATTTCTTGGAGGCTTTGTTCATATTTTCTTATTCTTTTTTCTTTGTCTTTGTTGGATGAGGTTAATTTGAAGACCTTGTCTTCGAGCTCTGAATTTCTTTCTTCTATCTGTTCAATTCTATTGCTGAGACTTTCAGAGCATTTTGCATTTCTAAAATTGTGTCCAGTGTTTCCTGAAGTTTTTATTGTTTTTTCTTTTAAGCTATCTATTTTGTTGAATATTTCTCCCTTCACTTCTGTTATCATTTTTTTTTTTTTAATTTCCTTGCATTGGGCTTTGCCTTTCTCTGGTCCTTTCCTTACTAGCTTAATAACTAACCTCCAAAATTCTTTTTCAGCTAAGTGGGGGATTTCTTCTTGGTTTGAATCCATTGCTGGTGACTAGTGTGATTTTTGGGGAATGTTGAGGAGCCTTGTTTTTTCATATTACCAGGGTTGGTTTTCTGGTTCTTTCCCATTTGGATCAGCTTTGTCAGAGAGAAGGTTTAAGGCTGAAAGGCTGTTGTTCAGATATTTTTGTCCCACAGGGTATTACCTTGATGTAGTACTCACCCCATTTTTCTTGTGTTTGTGGCTTCCTGTGAGCTGACTGCAGTGATTGTTGTCTCTCTTTTGGGTCTAGCCACCCATGGATTCTACCCAGCCACTGGCTGGTGTTTGGGGGTTTTGTACAGAGTCCTGTAATGTGAACCATCTATGGGTCCCTCAGCAATGGATACCAGTGCCTGTTCCAGTGTAGGTGGTGGAGGGTACAATGGAATCTGTGAGAGTTGTTAGCTTTAGAAGGACCATCAAGTAGGGGTGGGGCTAGGTGTGTCTGAGCTCAGACTCTCCTTGAGCGGGTCTTGCTGAAGTTGCTGTGGGGGATGGGGTGAGATTTCCAGGTCACTGGAGTTGTGTACCTGGGGAGATTATGGCTGCCTCTGCTGAGTCATTCAGGTTGTCAGGGAAGTGGGGAAAAGCCAGCAGTCACAGGCCTCACTCAGCCCCAGTGCAAACTGAAGGGCTGGTCTCACTCCCACCTTGCCAACAGCAACAGCCCCTAGTCTGTTCCCAGATGGAGGGCAAGCTTGAACACTTGTCTGATGCTTTCTGCCTCCCAGCTGTGAAACAAAAGGGCTTTGGTTCTTCTTCCACCTGTAAAATATGAAAGACATATTCACATTCTCCTCCAACTTCTGGCTAGGGGGCATCTTTCCCAGTTCAAGTTGTTACAAAGTTCAGCTAGGGAAGTCCTTCTCCCTGGTAGGGTTTTACCCCTGCTCCTCTGGCCTCCCTCCTGATGGATCCCTGTGGTGCCTAGCAGGAATGGGCTACTTGGGGAATTAGAAAGCTTCCTGGGCCTCCCTGCTGCCTCCTCCACCCCTTCATTTCACTCAGCTTGGCTCTCTAACTTGACTTAGACCGGGTAAATTTGGGAACGTTTCCTGCAAACAGGTCTTCAGCTTCTTCAGTGAGGATATGTGTTAGGGAAAGAAGGGCCTCCCTCTCCCACTTCTGTAGTTGGAGCAGAGTATTTGGGGTGTCTCCCAGGTTCTGCAGGAGCAGTTCACTTCCTTCAGAGGGTCCGTGGGTCCTTTCAGGATTGCTGGTTTGTTCTTGCAGTCGATCTGAAGCTAAAATTCTCAATGCTAGCCTCCGCAGTGTTGCTCTATATGGAGCTGCAATTTAGACCTGCTTCCCGTCCATTATGATCTGCTGGGCCAACATTTTACATAAAGTCTGCTGGCAACAAATTATTTTAGTTTCTTTTCCTCTGAATATCTTATTCTACCTTTTATTTCTGAAGGATATTTTAGTATATGCAAAATTCCTGATTTATAGTTCCTTTTTTTTTTTTTTTTTTCTGAGAACTTGAAAATTTTGTGCCTCTTGTTTCTGGCCTCCACAACTTTAGATGATAAATTCTCTCATTTAAATTGATGAAGTGTGATTTCTTCTTTAAAATATTCTTTTCTTTTTTGTCTTTAGTTTTCAAAAGTTTGACTATGATGTGTCTTGCCATAAATTTCTTAGTGTTCATTTTGTTTCAGTTCACTCAGCTCCTTAAAAAGACATATGTTTACATTTTTTCCTAAATTTGAGGATTTTGCAGCCATTATTTCTTCAAATACTTTTTGAGTCTTATCCTTCTACTATTTCTTTAGGACTCTGATGACAAAAATATTTTGTTACAGTCCCAGAGGTCTCTAAGATTCTATTCATCTGTTTAAGTCTATTTTCTTTCTGTAGTTTAGATCAGGTAATATAATCTGGCTTATCTTCAAGTTCATTTATTATTTCTTCTCATCTGTCCATCCTCCTGTTGAGCCCATCCATGACTTTTTTTATTTTGAATATTGCATTTTCGTATATATAATGTCAACTCATAAAGCTTAGAGCAGAACTAAATTTCTTTTTTTTTTTAGGTCAATACATTTTTATTCAAGGAATTCCATGTTGTGATTTCTTCCACTGTCCATCAAGGTCACTTTAGATCCTCTAAAGAGCTGGAGTGAAAATATTTACCTTCAAGTTAGTCCTTTTTAATAAAACTGATGCTTATTTTAATCCAGTTGTACTGTCAGCCCATAATTATTTTATTTTGGTTTCTGCCATTTCCTTTTAGTATGGATATACTGATGAAGACTTCAAAATTCATCAAGAATCTTTGGCATCTAATTTCTTTAACAAATTTACTTTAGGGTCTTTTTTATTGTAAGTGGTCAATCTACCTGGTTCTCAATTTGACACCCTCTCTTAACATGAATGAGACTGAACTAAAGTTCTAAAGAGTTAAGTGTGTTAACAAGGAAAATGTGCATTCCAGGCAAAGAGAGCACATATACTAAATTCCTGTGATGAGGAGTAGGGTATATTAGAGAAAACAATAAGGGCCAGTGTGGTAAGTGTATAGTGCATGCAAATAGTGAAGAGGAGGTAAGTGTGAAATGTGGATAGAAGCCATGGAGCTATAGGCAAGAAAGAAATTTAATGTTAATTTTAATTATGATGTGGTACCAGAGGAAGGTTTTAAGCAGGGAAGTGATGGGATGTGACTTGATTTTAATGCTCTCTTTGGCTTGGCAGTGAAGAGAGGAAGAGGAAGAACTGGAAGACGAGAGATGCATGCAGGTGATGGTGGCTTGGATTAGGGTACCAGGGTGAAGTTAAAGGTAGAAACAAATAGATAAATGCAGAATATATTTTGAAGTTACAACCAACAGAATTTTATAAAAGGTTGACAACAAGGAGTGAAGGAGAGGGAAAGGGTGTCAGAACCTTACAACAAACTACTTTATTCATAAATATCTTTGTAGTATCCCCACAATGTTTACCCTTACCCATAATCTCTAAAATATTTTCACATTTATTTATTCACCTCAGCCTCACAACCAGAGTGATAGTGGTCATTACTCACCACCAACACTACCATTTGTCAGATTAAAAAATTTACCCAAGAAAGTAAAGTGATTTTCACAAAGATGAACAGTAAGGAAAATGGGACATGGCATTTTCTAACTCCAAGATAAAGGAGTTTTAGTTATTTATTTTATGCAGCTCCATGTTGAACTAATTATTCTCAACATCAAGCCAAATTATCTGTGGTTGAAGGGCCTATATAGAGTTCATTAGGGTCTACTCATTCTCTCAACACACTAAACGCTTCCCTTGTACAAACGTATGAGAAAAAAAAGGTAATCATCATTGGTCACTAGAGAAATGCAAATCAAAACCTCATTGAGGTAATATCTCATGCCAGTTAGAATGTTGATCATTAAAATTTCAGGAGACAATAGATGCGGAAGAGGATGCAGAGAAATAAGAATGCTGTCACACTGCTGGTGGGAGTGTAAGTTAGTTCAACCATTATGGAAGACAGTGTAGTGATTCCTCAAGGATCTAGAACTAGAAATACCATTTGACCCAGCAACCTGGTTACTGGGTGTACACCCCAAGGATTATAAATCATTCTATTATAAAGATACATGCACATGTATGCATATCGTGGCACTGTTCACAATAACAAAGACTTGGAATCAACCCAAATGCCCATCAGTGACAGACTTGATAAAGAAAATGTGACAAATATACACCATGGAATACTATGCAGCCATAAAAAAGATGAGTTCATGTCCTTTGCAGGCACAGCACTAGACAGGCCATCAAGACAGAAAGTCAACAATTAAACAATGGACTTAAACTATATGATAGAATAAATGGACTTGACAGATATTTACAGAGCATTCTACACAACAACTGCAGAATATACATTTTTTCATCAGCACATGGAACATTCTGTGTGATAGATCATATGACATCAAGGCCACAAAACAAGTCTCAATAAGTTTAAGAAAATATCATATTAAGTATCCTTTCAGAACACAGTGGAATAACACTGGAAATTAACTTCAAAAGGGACACTCAAAACTATACCAGTACCTGAAAATTAAATAGTCTACTTTTGAATTATCCTTGGTCAACAATAAACTGAAGATGGAAATTTAAAAATTATTATAACTAAATGATAATAGTGACACAATTTATCAAAACCTCTGGGATAAAGCAAAAGTGGTGCTAGGAGGAAAGTTTATAGCATTAAATGACTACATCAAAAAGTCTGATAGAGCACAAATAGATAATCTAATGTCACACCTTGAAGAACTATAGGAACAGAAACAAACCAAACCCAAACCCAGTAGTAGGAAAAATAAAAAAGATCAGAACAAAACTAAACAAAATTGAAACAAAAAAAATTACAGAAGATAAATGAAACAAAAAGCTGTTCACCAATGATATATAAGATCATATTCTCAGTAAACAGTGAGAGTTTGATTTCATCTTTTCTAATCTGGATGCCCTTTATTCTTCATCTTATCTGGCCAGGACTTCCAGTACTATGTTGAATAGAAGTAGTAAAAGTGAGCATCCTTTCATTTTTCTACTTCTCAGGGGGAGTGCTTTCAACTTTTCCTCATTCAGTATGATGTTGGCTGTGGGACTGTCATAGATGGCTTTGAGGTAAATTTCTTCTATGCTTTTTGTTGAGGGTTTTAATCATAACAGGATGCTGGGTTTTATCAAATGCTTTTTCTGGATCTATTGAGATGATCATATGGTTTTTGTTTTTAATTCTGTTTGTGTAATGTATCACATTTATTGATTTGTGTATGTTAACCATCCCTGCATCTCTTGTATGAACTTCACTTGATCATGATGAGTTATCTTTTTCGTATGTTGTTGGATTCAGCTAACTAGTTGTTTCTTGAGAATTTTTGCATATATGTTCATCAGAGGCACTGGTTCGTAATTTTATTTGTTTATGTCATTTCTTGGTTGTGGTAGCATGTAGACCAATGGAACAGAATATGGAACCCAGAAACAAAGCCAAATACTTACATCCAACTGATACTTGACAAAGCATACAAAAATATATAGTGGGGAAAGGACACCCTATTCAATCAATGGTGCTGGAAAAATTGGCAAGCCATATGAAGAAGAATGAAACTGGATCCCCATCTCTCACCTGTACCAAAATCAACTCAAGGTCACAGACTTAAGTCTAAGACCTGTAATCATAAAAATTATAGAAGATTATATTGGAAAAACTCTTCTAGACATTGGCTTAGGCAAATAATTCATGACTAAGCACAAAAGCAAATGCAACACAAACAAATAAATGGGACCTAACTACACTAAAAAGCTATTGCACAGCAAAATAAATAATAAGTAGAGTAACAAGACAATCCACAGAATGGTAGAAAATATCTACAACCTATGCATTTGACAAATGGCTAATATCCAGAATCTACAAGAAACTCAAACAAATCAGCACGAAAAAAGAATTCCATTTAAATGTGGTCAAATGACATGAACAGACAATTATCAAAAGAATATACTATTATATACACACAGCCAGAAAACATATGAAAAAAATACTCAACATAACTAATCATCAAGAAAATGCAAATTAATATGACAATGAGTTACCAACTTACTTCTGCAAGAATGACCGTAAACAGTAAAATAAAAAAAAATAAAAAAAAAATTCAGCATAAATGTGTTGAAAAAGGAGCACTTTTACACTAATAGTGAGAATGTAAGTTAGTACAACTACTATGGAAAATAGTATGCAGATTTCTTAAAGAACTAAAACAACTACCATTCAATCCAGTAATCTGCCTACTGGATAGCTACCCAAAGGAAAATAAGTAATTATGTGAAAAGGTCACATGCACATGCATGTTTGTAGCAGCACAATTCTCAATTATAAAGATATAAAGCCAACCTAAGTGTCCATCAACCAACAATTGAATAAAGAAAATGTGGTGTATATACACCATGGAAAACTGCTTAGCCATAAAAAGGAATAAAATAATGTCTTTTGCAGCAACTTGGATGGAGCTGGAGGCCATTATTTTAAGTAAATTAGGAATGGAAAAGCAAACGTCATATGCTCTCATTTACAAGCGTATGGTATTTGGGTTTCCATTCCTGATTTGATGCCATGATGATGAAAAACCATAAGAAGGATATAATGGACTTTGGGGACTTGGGAGGGAAGGTTGGGAGGTGGGTGAAGAATAAAAAAAGATTACATATTGGGTACAGTGTACAGGGCCCTGGTGACAGGTCCAATAAAATATTTGAAATTATCTCTAAAGGAAATGCAAATCAAAACTACATTGAGATACCATCTCACGCCAGTTAGAATGGCGATCATTAAAAAATCCGGAGACAACAGATGCTGGAGAGGATGTGGAGAAATACAAACACTTTTACACTGTTGGTGTGAGTGTAAATTAGTTCAACCACTGTGGAAGACGGTGTGGCGATTCCTTAAGGACCTAGAAATAGAAATTCCATTTGACCCAGCAATCCCATTACTGAGTATATATCCAAAGGATTATAAATCGTTCTACTATAAGGACACATGCGCACGAATGTTCATTGCAGCACAGTTTACAATAGCAAAGACCTGGAACCAACCCAAATGCCCATTGATGATAGAATGGACAGGAAAAATGTGGCACATATACACCATGGAATATTATGCAGCCATAAAAAACAATGAGTTCATGTCCTTTGTAGGGACATGGATGAACCTAGAAACCATCATTCTCAGCAAACTGACACAAGAGCAGAAAATCAAACACCGCATGTTCTCGCTCATAGGCAGGTGTTGAACAATGAGAACACCTGGACACAGGGAGGGGAGCACTACACACTGGGGTCTGTTGGGGGGAAATAAGGGAGGGACAGCGGGGGGTGGGGAGTTGGGGAGAGAGAGCATGGGGAGAAATGCCAGATAGAGGTGATGGGGAAGAAGGCAGCAAATCACACTGCCACGTGTGTACCTATGCAACAATCTTGCATGTTCTTCACATGTACCCCAAAACCTAAAATACAATAAAAAAAAGAAACTGTCTCTAAGGAACTTACCCATGTAACCAAAAACCAAGTGTACCCCAAAAACTATTGAAATAAAACTTAACAATAAATAAATAAGGAAATTTTACCATTTGTAACAACATGGATCAACTTGGAGGACATTATGCTAAGCTAGACACAGAACAAATACTGCATAATCCCCTTTGTATAAGGAATCTGAGACGATCAAATTAATAGAAACAGAGAGTGGAATGGTGACAGCCAGGGTTTGGGAGTTGGGGAAAATGAGATGTTGGTCAAAGAGTACATAGTTTCAGTTTTCCAATATAAAAACCTCTTAGAGATCAACTGTACAGCAAATGCATGTGGTTAACAATAACGTATTGTATACTGCAACATTTGTAAAGAGGTTAGATGGTGCGTTAAATGTCGTTGTCACAAAAAATAGGGAGGACAGAAATTTTTATAGGTGATATGGATGTTTATGACTTTTTTTGATGATGGTTTTATGGGGACATATGTGTTTTCAAACTCATCAAAATGTATATATTAAATATGTACAGTTTTGGTATGTCAATCATACTTCAATTTTTAAAAAATACATAAAATGAATGAAGGTGGAGCTATATTTCTAAAATATAAAAAAATTATAAACAATATGCAAATTACATTTCCAAATTTATGGAGCACTTGTCAATTTTCAAAGAAATATATTATTTTTAATTGTGGCAAAATACACATAACACAAAAGGTACTATCGCAACCATTTTAATGTATAATTCAGTGGTGTTATGTACATTCATATTGTTGTGCAATTATCACCACCATCAATCTCCAGTACTCCTTCATCTTGCAAAACTAAAACTTTAACCATTAAACAATAATACTCCAATCCCTTCTGCTCCCATCTTCTGTGAATTCAACTACTCTAGGCACATCATATAAAGTAAATCATATTGTATATGACCTTTTGCAACTGGTTTATTTCATTTAGCACAATGTCCTCAAGATTTGTTCATGCTGTAGCATGTGTCAGAATTTTCTTCTTTTATAAGGCTTAATAATATTTTTGTACTTCTGTACTACATTTTCTTCATCTACTCATCTTTCAATGACCACAGGTTGATTTCACTTTTGGCTATTTTGAATGCCACTATGAGCATGGTTATGGAAATATCTCTTTGAGAGCCTGCTTTTAATTGCTTTGGGTATATATCCAGAAGTAGAATTTTTGGATTATATACAGTGATTCTAACTACTTTTAAAGAAACTGTCATACTGTTTTTGTCACGGTGATATCATTTGGCAATACTACCAACAATGCACAAGTGTTCCAATTTCTCTGCATCCTTGTCAACACTTGTTATTTTCTGTTTTGTTTTCATAGTAGTTATTTTAATGAGTATGAGGTGCTATCTCCTTGGTTTTGATTTGAGTTAGTGGTATCAAATATTTTTCCATGTACTTATCAGCCATTTGTGTATCTTCTTTGGAGATATGTCTATTCACGTTCTTGGCCAAATTTTTAGTAAATTTGTTTGTCTATTGTTGAGTTGTAGGAGTTTTTTACATATTCTGAATATTAACTTATCAGATAATTGAAGATATTTTGAATAGTACATATTAGATTCTTAGCATAAATATTGAAAGAAATTTAAGGCATGGTTTATAAATATTCTTGTTTGTAGCTGAAAAAACTAACGCTCAGAGATGGAAAGGAATTTTCCATCACATAGGGAGTCCATACATATAGCTGTGGCTAGGAGAAAGTTTTCTGTCCTGCTCAATCTAGAATCCAGATATTGCAGGGACATTCAAGACCATTGAATCTTAGTACTGTACCTTACCTTACAGACAAAATACTGTGGCCTGAAAAGCAGGAATGACTTATACAAGGCCACTAAGTGAATCAGTAGCAAAACATGTTATCAGACCCATCTTTCCAAACTCTGGTAACTTTTCCACTCTACTCTCTAAGAGAGAACAATCTGACACTGTTGGAAACGACTATGTCTTCTGTCTACCTCTTAAGGAATTTCCCTTTAATCTAAATACCCAGTCCTCTACAAATGAAAAATGGGTGATAACAATTACAGGGCCATCTGCGTTTCTCAGGCTCTTGGAATGACTGCAGCTTGGCTGTTGAGACATCATATTAAAGTGAACCAGGGCTAAGAACATAGGAAACCTGAATTTACCCTGTGTTGATAGGAATGAATAAACACCTGCAGCATATCTGTTGGCTTCTTCACAGCCACTTGAAGACATTCCCGTCTGCCACCTTCTGTAACAAAAGACCAGGCACCCAAGGAGTCTTAAGCTGACAAGAATTAGAGGTGGTCCAGAAAAAGAAATATTTTACTCTTTAAAAATATCTTTCAACCATTTTTACTCTTTAAAAATGTCTTTCTTCTTATCTTTGAAGGTTTTGCATGCATTGGTTTCTACGATCTTTTGACAGCCCTATGTAGCAAGTTTATTACCTCCATTGTAGAAATGAAGACACTGAGGCTCAGAGAAGTCATATGACATTTTTGAGGTCACATGCTAGGAAATCGTACCCCATCTGTCTGACGTCAAAGCCTAGGTTGTTGTCTTTATCTTTGCTTGAGTCTATGGAGAGTAAGGTCGTGGGTAGCATCAGATGTTTTTAACAGAGATGCCCTGGGTCCTCGAATATAAATATTTTTAAACTACCTTATCCTAGTGGATGGTGCCTGAAAGCTTGATGTCATAAGCAAATTATTTAAACCAATGCATTGCTTAAAACAGTGGTTCTCAAACTGTGGCTCCTGGATCAACAGCATAAGCATTACTTGGGAATTTATTAAAAATGCAAATTCCCTGTCTATCCCAGACTAACAGAAACTGAATCTCTGAAAGGAGGACCCAGACATCTGTGTTTAACAAGCCCTCCAGGGAAAATTCAGTTCATCTTAGGATAAATCTAATGAAAGTGAGAACTTCACTTGAATTTTCCCAAAAAAAGCTGTCAATTGTTTACCTTAATTTGTCAGTACACACCCAGTCATGGTGTCCCCTTATGCTCCAAGTTCTCTATCTATAAAATGGGAACTAGTATAAGTCATTGCAGCTTCTCAGATTTATAATGAGGAATACCAAAGCTTGGCTACAACTGAGAGTATGGAACTGAGAGACACACAGATCAGCTTTGACTTCTAACTCTTAGATCTGAGATGCTTCTCTTTCTAACCTCAGTTTTTTCACCAGAAAGGGGAAGGATTCATCCTTCTACCAAGATCCTTCTTAAATATTGGTGAGTCATCATTTTGTGCAGTCAGGAAATTAGATTCCATTATGTAGATATTTTCCTTGTCTTTACTGCTGCTGGTTGAGACACAAAGCCCAGAGAATGGGTGGCTAGACCATGCCCAGGAAATAGCTTTGTTACTTCCCAGAGGATGGTTACTTACACTACTGCCAAAAACAGAGATTTCATGGCATTACCTAATCAGTATATATGGACTGCCAAGTCCCTGCTCATGTCTCCTCAATTGTTCAACCCCAGAGGACAGTGTTATGCCAGTCCTATATTATGGTCCCTACTTAAACCATATCTCTTTCCAAGAGATATGGATCTTGGATAAGCAGCTACTAAGCTGCTGCTTCTGCATAATTCTCCCTACTCTCACTACATCTTTGAGAATCATGCAGAATGAGTTGAACAGAAGAGTTTACAACAAATCAGGCCAAAATAAGAAAAGGACAGGTCAGTGAAGGCGAGAACACTTTTGAGTGCTTGCTACATGTGATAAACTGTGCCTGCAGAATTACCTACATCATCATCATCTTTTTTTTTTTTATTGCATTTTAGGTTTTGGGGTACATGTGAAGAACATGCAAGATTGTTGCATAGGTACACACCTGGCAGTGTGGTTTGCTGTCTTCCGTCCCCTCACCTGTATCTGTCATTTCTCCCCATGCTATCTCTTCCCACCTCCCCACCCCCGATCCCTCCCCCATTTCCCCCCAACGGACCCCAGTGGTTAGTGTTCCCCTCCCTGTGTCCATGTGTTCTCATTGTTCAACACCCACCTATGAGTGAGAATATATGGTGTTTGATTTTCTGCTCTTGTGTCAGTTTGCTGAGAATGATGGTTTCCAGGTTCATCCATGTACCTACAAAGGACGTGAACTCATCGTTTTTGATGGCTGCGTAATATTCCATGGTGTATATGCACCACATTTTCCCTATCCAGTCTATCATCGTTGGGCATTTGGGTTGGTTCCAGGTCTTTGCTATTGTAAACAGTGCTGCAATGAACATTCGTGTGCACGTGTTCTTATAGTAGAATGATTTATAATCCTTTGGATATATACCCAGTAATGGGATTGCTGGGTCAAATGGGATTTCTAATTTTAGGTCCCTGAGGAATCGCCACACTGTCTTCCACAATGGTTGAATTAATTTACATTCCCACCAACAGTGTAAAAGTGTTCCTATTTCTCCACATCCTCTCCAGCATCTGTTGTTTCCAGATGTTTTAATGATCGCCATTCTAACTGGTGTGAGTTGGTATCTCAATGTGGTTTTGATTTGCATTTCTCTGATGACCAGTGATGATGAGCATTTTTTCATATGTTTGTTGGCCTCCTGTATGTCTTCTTTTGTAAAGTATCTGTTCATATCCTTCGCCCATTTTTGAATGCGCTTGTTTGTTTTTTTTCTTGTAGATCTGCTTTAGTTCTTTGTGAATTCTGAATATCAGCCCCTTGTCAGATGGGTAGACTGCAAAAATTTTTTCCCATTCTGTTGGTTGCCGATTCACTCTACTGACTATTTCTTTTGCCGTGCAGATGCTGTGGAGTTTGATTAGGTCCCATTTGTCTATTTTGGCTTTTGTTGCCCTTGCTTTTGGCGTTTTGGTCATGAAGTCCTTGCCTACACCTATGTCCTGAATGGTTTTGCCTAGATTTTCTTCTAGGGTTTTTATGGTGTTAGGTCTGATGTTTAAGTCTTTAATCCATCTGGAGTTAATTTTGGTGTAAGGTGTCAGGAAGGGGTCCTGTTTCTGCTTTCTGCACATGGCTAGCCAGTTTTCCCAACACCATTTATTAAACAGGGAGTCCTTTCCCCATTGCTTGTTTTTGTCAGGTTTGTCGAAGATCAGATGGTTGTGGGTATGTTGTATTTCCTCTGAGGCCTCTGTTCTGTTCCATTGGTCTATATCTCTGCTTTGGTACCAGTACCATGCTGTTTTGATTACTGTTGGCTTGTAGTATAGTTTGAAGTCCGGTAGTGTGATGCCTCCTGCTTTGTTCTTTTTGCTTAGAATTTGCTTGGCTATGCGGGCTCTCTTTTGGTTCCATATGAAGTTAAAGGTGTTTTTTTCCAGTTTTGTGAAGAAGGTCATTGGTAGCTAGATGGGAATAGCGATGAATCTGTAAGTTACTTTGGGCAGTATGGCCATTTTCACGATGTTGATTCTTCCTAACCATGAACATGGAATGTTTCTCCATCTGTTTGTATCCTCTCTTATTTCGTTGAGCAATGGCTTGTAGTTCTCCTTGAAGAGGTCCTTTACGTTCCTTGTTAGTTGTATTCCTAGGTACTTTATTCTCTTTGTAGCAATTGTGAATGGCACTTCGTTCTTGATTTGGCTCTCTTTAAGTCTATTACCGGTGTATAGGAATGCTTGTGATTTTTGCACGTTGATTTTGTATCCTGAGACTTTGCTGAAGTTGTTTATCAGTTTCAGGAGATTTTGGGCTGAGATGATGGGGTCTTCCAGATATACAATCATGTCATCTGCAAATAGAGACAATTTGATTTCCTCCTTTCCAATTTGGATACCCTTTATTTCTTTTTCTTGCCTGATTGCTCTGGCTAGAATTTCCAGTACTATATTGAATAGGAGTGGTGAGAGAGGGCATCCTTGTCTAGTGCCAGATTTCAAAGGGAATGCTTCCAGTTTTTGCCCATTCAGTATGATATTGGCTGTTGGTTTGTCGTAAATAGCTTTTATTGTTTTGAGATATGTTCCGTCAATACCTAGTTTATTGAGGGTTTTCAGCATAAAGCGTTGTTGAATTTTGTCAAAAGCCTTCTCTGCATCAATTGAGATAATCATTTGGTTTTTGTCTTTGGTTGTGTTTATGTGGTGAATTACGTTTATGGACTTGCGTATGTTGAACCAGCCTTGCATCCCCGGGATGAATCCTACTTGATCATGGTGGATGAGCTTTTTGGTATGCTGTTGCAATCGGTTTGCCAGTATTTTATTGAAGATTTTTGCATTTATGTTCATCATGGATATTGGCCTGAAATTTTCTTTTCTTGTTGAGTCTCTACCGGGATTTTGTATCAGGATGATGTTTGTCTCATAAAATGATTTGGAAAGGATTCCCTCTTTTTGCATTTTCTGGAATAGTTTCAGAAGGAATGGTATCAGCTCCTCTTTGTATGTATGGTAGAATTCGGCTGTGAACCCATCTGGACCTGGGCTTTTTTTGGGTGTTAGGCTCTTTATTGCTGCCTCAACTTCAGACCATGTTATTGGTCTATTCAGGGTTTCGGCTTCTTCCAGGTTTAGGCTTGGGAGGATGCAGGTGTCCAGGAATTTATCCATTTCTTCCAGGTTTACTAGTTTATGTGCATAGAGTTGTTTGTAATAATCTCTGATGATGGTTTGGATTTCTGTGGAATCTGTGGTGATATCCCCTTTATCGTTTTTTATTGCATCAATTTGGTTATTCTCTCTTTCCTTTTTTATTAATCTGGCTAGTGGTCTGTCTATTTTGTTGATCTTTTCAAAAAACCAACTCCTGGATTTATTGATTTTTTGAAGAGTTTTTTGTGTCTCTATTTCCTTCAGTTCTGCTCTGATCTTAGTTATTTCCTGTATTCTGCTAGGTTTTGAGTTTTTTTAATCTTGCTCCTCTAGCTCTTTCAATTTTGATGATAGTGTGTCAATTTTAGATCTCTCCTTTCTTCTCATGTGGGCACTCATTGCTATATATTTTCCTCTAGAGACTGTTTTAAATGTGTCCCAGAGATTCTGGTATGTTTTGTCTTCGTTCTCATTGGTTTCAAAGAACATCTTTATTTCTGCCTTCATTTCATTGTTTATCCAGTCAACATTCAAGAGCAAGTTGTTCAGTTTCCATGAAGCCAAGCGGTTCTGAGTTAGTTTCTGCATTTTGAGTTCTAACTCGATTGCACTGTGGTCTGAGAGACTGTTTGTTATGATTTCTGTTCTTTTGCATTTGCTGAGGAGTGATTTATTGCCAATTATGTGGTCAATTTTAGAGTAGGTGTGATGTGGTGCTGAGAAGAATGTATATTCTGTGGATTTGGGGTGGAGAGTTCTGTAAATGTCTATTAGGTTTGCTTGTTCCAGGTCTGAGTTCAGGTCCTGGATATCCTTGTTGATTTTCTGTCTGGTTGATCTGTCTAATATTGACAATGGGGTGTTAAAGTCTCCCACTATTATTGTGTGGGAGTCTAAGTCTCTTTGTAAGTCATTAAGAACTTGCCTTATGTATCTGGGTGCTCCTGTATCGGGTGCATATATATTCAGGATCATTAGCTGTTCTTGTTGCAGTGATCATTTTACCATTATGTAATGTCCTTCTTTGTCTCTTTTGATCTTTGTTGCTTTAAAGTCTATTTTATCAGAGATGAGAATTGCAACTCCTGCTTTTTTTTTTTTTTTTTTTTTTTTTCGCTCTCCATTTGCTTGGTAGATCTTCCTCCATCCCTTTATTTTGAGCTTTGTGTATCCTTGCATGTAAGATGGGTTTCCTGGATACAGCACACTGATGGGTTTTGGCTTTTTATCCAATTTGCCAGTCTGTGTCTTTTGATTGGGGCATTTAGTCCATTGACATTTAGGGATAGTATTGTTATGTGTGAATTTGATACTGTCATTTTGATGCTACCTGGCTGTTTTGTTGGTTAGTTGATGCAGCTTCTTGATTGTGTTGATGCTCTTTTACCATTTGGTGTGTTTTTGGAGTGGCTGGTACTGGTTGTTCCTTTATATGTGTAGAGCCTCTTTCAGGATTTCTTGTAGAGCAGGTTTGGTGGTGATGAAATCTCTGAGTGCTTGCTTGTTCACAAAGGATTTTATTTTTCCATCACTTATGAAGCTTAGTTTGGCTGGATAGGAGATTCTGGGTTGAAAGTTCTTTTCTTTAAGGATGTTGAATATTGGCCCCCAATCTCTTCTGGCTTGTAGGGTTTCTGCTGAGAGATCTGCTGCGAGTCTAATGGGCTTCCCTTTGTGGGTAACCCGACCTTTCTCGCTGGCTGCCCTTAGCATTTTCTCTTTCATTTCAACCCTGGTGAATCTGATGATTATGTGCCTTGGGGTTCCTCTTCTTAAGGAATATCTTTGTGGTGTTCTCTGTATTTCCTGGATTTGAATATTGGTCTGCCTTGCTAGGTTAGGGAAGTTTTCCTGGATAATATCCTGAAGAGTATTTTCCAGCTTGGATTCATTCTCTTCATCACATTCAGGTACACCTATCAGACGTAGATTGGGTCTTTTCACATAGTCCCACATTTCTTGAAGATTTTGTTCATTCCTTTTTGCACTTTTTTCTCTGTTCTTGCCTTCTCTTTTTATTTCATTGAGTTGATCTTCGACCTCTGATATCCTTTCTTCTGCTTGGTCAATTCAGCTGTTGAAGCTTGTGCATGCTTCACGAAGTTCTCGTGTTGTGTTTTTCAGCTCCATCAATTCACTTATAATCCTGTCTATGCTGTCCATTCTCGTTAGCAGTTTGTCCAATCTTTTTTCAAGGTTCCTATTTTCTTTACGTTGGGTTAGAACATGTTCTTTTAGCTCACTGTAGTTTCTTACTACCCACCTTCTGAAGTCTGATTCTGTCATTTCATCACCCTCCTTCTCCATCCGGTCTGGTTCCCTTGCTGGTGAGGAGTTGTGATCCCTTTTAGGAGAAGAGGTGTTTGGTTTCAGGAGTTTTCATCCTTTTTGCACTGGTTTCTTCCCATTTTTGTGGGTTTATCCACCTGTTGTCTTTGTAATTACTGTCTTTCAGATTGGGTCTCTGAGTGAGCTTCTAGTTCGTGGATGCTGAAGTTACTTCTTTTTTTTTTTTTTTTAAGCTTTCCTTCTAACAGTCTGGCCCCTCTGCTGTAGGACTGCTGAGGTCCTCTCCAGGCCCTGCTTGCCTGGGGGTCACCTGCAGCAGCTGCAGAACAGTAAGGGTTGCTGCCAGTTTCCTCTTTTGCTATCTTTGTCCCAGAAGGATGCTCGCCTACTGTCAGTCCATTCTCTCCTTTATGAGGTGCGTCTTTGGATCTATGGGGGTCAGGGAGCTACTTGAGGAGACAGTCTATCTTTTATTGGGGCTTAAGTCCTGAGTTGTGAGCTCCGTTGTTCGTTCAGAGCTGCTGGGCAGGTATGCTTAAGTCTGCTCCAGCTGAACTCATAAAGCACTTTTTGTTCCCAGGTTCTCTGTCCTAGGGAGTTGGAGCTTTATGAGTTTCCATTGCACTACTGCCTTTTTTGATTTTTCTTTCAGGTCTGACCCGCCCAGCTAGCAGCATGCCTAGCCACTGCCTGCCCGCAGGGGCTTTGCTGAGCTGCTGTGGGCTCCGCCCAGCTGCCCTGAGCTCTTTCCTGCAGTCCTGTTTATATGGGTGTAGTTAGAACTGTCTCTGCAATGGTGGCCCCGCCTCTGTTATGGCAGACTCTCTCTGTTGTGGCAGGTTGCCTCGGCAACAGTGGGTTGCCTTGGCTATGGGGGCCTGCCTCAGTAGCGGTGGAGAGTCTCAGTAATGGCGGAAGCCCCTCCCCTGCCGAGCCCAACTGTCCCGGTTCAGCTGTGCTTGGTTTGAAGGGCTCAACCCAGAGGGTTTCCAGTTACTGTTTTTGTTTTCGTTGTTGTTTGGGGTGGAGGGGTGGGCCCAACCGAGCCTGATCACCTGGCTCCCTGACTCAGAGTCTTTTCTTTTAAGTTAAACAACCCCGTGTTCCAGTCGCTTGTTGAAAAGGCGCCCGGATCTCCCGTGCTGCGACTCACTGAGTCGGCTGGAACTGCTCCTGGTGGATTTTTTGCCTAAGAATCTCCTGGCCTGGCTCGCTATTTCAGATGAATGGGCTATTCTGCCGTCTCAGGGCTCTGATCGCCAGCTAAGAGGGCTCCCAGACCAGTGGCTTTTGTACGGAGAACCGCCGCAACAGGGAGTGGTCACAGCAGCAGCGTGGGCGGAATCAGCCCCACGGGGGCCAAAACAGCTGCACCGGCTGGGACTGCGACGCTGGCGACCCCTCTGCCTGGGTATCTCCTGGTCTGTGGGCAATAAGAGTTCGTCTGGAAATGCGGCATCCACTCACCCTCTGCACTTTCACTGGGAGCTGAAGTCCTGAGCTGTTCTTAGGCGGCCGTCTTCCCAGCATCACATCATCATCATCTTTAATCCCCACAGTAACCTCTAGGTACATACTCCTATTTTGGTAATGCAAAATTGAAGGCTCTGTGAAGGGATATGATTTACTACAGGTCAAGACTTGAACTTTGTCTGCCTGGAGCCAGAGCCTGCCCTCTTTTTCCCATATTTAATCTCCTTAATCAGTCTACTAAATCAGTGATTTCCAAATTGAATAAGTACAATTATCTTCTAGGGATTCTTAGTTGGAAATACAGATGTCCTTCCTCCCTCTTCAAATGTGAACCTCAGATCCACGGTAGAGACTCAGCATCTGGATTTTTAAAACATTTACCTGGTGATTCTGATTAGCCCATCTTAAGACCAGTGTGTTTAGAAACAAGTGTTTTTCATCATATTTAATTGCAAAGTAAACAACAATCACTCATTAATCATTCTATGCTTTTCTGGCCAATGTTTATCTAAGTAAAGGCAGTGATATCTTCAACTGGAGTTTACTTGACTCAAAGGATTAAAAATGTTCAGATCCAGTCACAAGGAACCTTTGCATAATACCATCACTTCCAAATAACTTTCATAGTTCCATAAAAATAGCTAGACCAGATCCGATTTTCCCCCACTTTACAGATGAGAAAATCAAGGTTAGAGAAGTTAAGTATTTTGACTAGGGCCGGCCAAAATTAATAATGTGCATCCTTAAAGCCCAGTGCATTTCTTTATTATTTTTATTATTTATTATACTTTAAGTTCTGGGGTACGTGTGCAGAAAATGCAGATTGGTTACACAGGTATACACGTGCCATGGTGGTTTGCTGCATCCATCACCCTGTCATCTACAGTAAGTATTTCTTCTAATGCTATCCCTTCCCTATACCCCCACCCCCTGCTATCCCTCCCCTAGCTCCCCACCCCCCAACATGCCACAGTGTGTATTGTTCCCCTCCCTGTGTCCATCTGTTCTCATTGTTAAACACCCACTTATGAGTGAGAATATGTGGTGTTTGGTTTTCCGTTCTTGTGTCAGTTTGCTGAGAATGATGGTATCCAGCTTCATCCATGGCCCTTCAAAGGACATGAACTCAACCTTTTTTATGGCTGTATAGTTTTCCATGGTACATATGTGCCACATTTTCTTTATCCAGTCTATCATTGATGGGCATTTGGGTTGATTCCAAGTCTTTGCTAATTGTGAATGGTGTCACAATAAACATAAGTGTGCATGTGTCTTTATAATATAATGATTTATAATCCTTTGGGTATATATCTCATAATGGGATTGCTGGTTCAAATGGTATCTCTAGTTCTAGATTCTTGAGGAAGCATCACACTGTCTTCCACAATGGTTGGACAAATTTGCACTCCCACTAACAGTGTAAAAGTGATCCTATTTCTCCATATCCTCTCCAGCATCTGTTGTCTCCTGATTTTTTAATGATCACCATTCTAACTGGTGTGAAATGGTATCTCAATGTAGTTTTGATTTGTATTTCTCTAACGATCAGTGATGATGAGCTTTTTTTCATACATTTGTTGGCTGCATAAATGTCTTCTTTTGAGAAGTGTCTGTTTATATCCTCTGCCAAATTTTTGATTTTTTTTTTTTTTTTTTTTTTTCTTGCAGATTCTTGATATAAGCCCTTTGTCAGTTGGGTAGATTGCAAATTTTTTTTCCCATTTTGTTGGTTGCCAGTTCAATCTAATGAAGTATCTTTTGCTGTGCAGAAGCTCTTTAGTTTAATTAGATCCCATTTGTCTATTTTGGCTTTTGTTGAAATTGCTTTTGGTGTATTAGTCATAAAATCCTTACCCATGCCTATGTCCTGAATGGTTTTGCCTAGGTTTTCATCTAGGGTTTTTATGGTGTTAGGTCTTATGCTTAAATCTTTAATCCACCTGGAGTTAATTTTTGTATAAGGTGTAAGGAAGGGATCCAGTTTCAGCTCTCTGCATATGGCTAGACAGTTTTCCCAACACCATTTATTAAATAGGGAATCATTACCACATTGCTTGTTTTTGTTAGATTTGTCAAAGATCAGATGGTTGTAGATGTGTGGCATTATTTCTGAGGCCTCTGTTCTGTTCCTTTGTTCTATATCTTTGTTTTGGTACCAGTACCATGCTGTTTTCATTACTGTAGCCTTTAAGTATACTTTTAAGTCAGGTAGCATGATGTGTCCAGGTTTATTTTTTTTTCTTTTTTTGCTTAGGATTATCTTGGCTCTACAGTCTCTTTTTTGGTTCCATATGAATTTTAAGGTTGTTCTCTCCAATTCTATGAAGAAAGTCAATAGTAGCTTGATGGGAATAGCATTGAATCTATAAATTACTTTGTGCAGTATGGCCACTTTCACTATATTGATTCTTTTTTTTTTTTTTTTTTTTTTTTTCCAAAACTTAAGAATATAGAATGGTGCAATTTCTTATGCTTCTATGTACTACTTTTTTTTTTTTTTATTACTCATCAGAGCTATTGAATGCTAATGTCAAACTGGAAGAGACTAGTGAAAAGTTGAACTTCTTTCCACTGATTTGAATGCTTCTCTATAACAGATTTCCCATGACCAGGTCCAAATGCTATTAGAAAATTGACATTCTTTGAGAATAAGATGAAATCAATGTTTTTCCATATATGTTATTGATTGTAAAATATATGATTTTATCTTAAGATTACCTTATTTAGAATATTTAAACAGATGTAGATAATTTCCACATACATGCACTGATATTATTTCAGGGCTTTAATTTGAAGAGTTTATTATTTGAATGTAAATTTTCATATAGCACATGAGAAATTTGAAGTATATTTTTAAAAAAATAATTTCAACCTGTAGTTTTGATTTGGTAATATGATACGAACAATAGAAGATTATTATCCTATTTTTTATACACGACTATTTGTAAAACTAAATGTGAAGATTAGCAATTTAAATAATTACTTTTTTTTTTTTTTAAGAATAAAGAAGAGGAAGAAAGAGAAAGAGGAAGAGGGAGAGAGGATGGGGGTATTGCTTTATTGCCCAGGCTAGAATGCAGTCTAAATATGGGTATGCCTATAATTGTCCTTAATAATGGAGACATGAAAGAAAATGAGGGAAGAGAATAACAAACAAGGAGCCAACCAAGATTTCATTCAAACTTCTAAATTGATATGATGTGGTACTGATAAGAGTGTATACTTTGTAAAGTGGAGACTTCTATAAATGTCAATTACATTTACTTGTTCCAGATCTGAGTTCAAGACCTGAATATCGTTGTTAATTTTCTGTCTCATTGATCTGTCTAATATTAATATTGAAGTCTCCCACTATTATTATGTGGGAGTCTACGTCTCTTTATAAGTCCTGTATGTCTAGGTATTCCTGTATTGGGTGCGTTTATATTTAGGATCTTTAGCTCTTCTTGTTGTTGCATTGATCCTTTTATCATTATATAATGTCCTTCTTTGCTTCTTTTGATCTTTGTTGCTTAATTGTAACTTCTGCTTTTTCTTTATTTATTTTAGCTCTCTGTTTGGTTGGTAAATCTTTCTCCATCCCTTGTTTAGAGTCTTTGTGTATCCTTGAATGTGAGATGGATCTGGATGCAGCATACTGATGGGTTTTAGTTTTTTATTCAAATTGCCTGTCTTTGGATTGGGGGATTTAGTCCATTTAAATTTAGAATTAATAATAATATATGTGAGTTTAATACTGTCATTAGCTGGCTATTTTGTCCATTAGTTGATGTAAATTCTTCATTATATTGATGCTCTTTTTGATAATTTTTTTAGAAAGGCTGATACTGTTTGTTCCTTTCATATGTGTAGTGGTTCTTTCAGAAGCTCTTGCAAAGCAGGCCTGGTGGTGATGAAATCTCTGAGTGCTTGCTTATTCACAAAAAACTTTATTTTTCCTTCACATGTGAAGCTTAGCTTGGCTGGATGTGAAATTCTGGGTTGAAAGTTCTTTTCTTTAAGGATGTTGAATATTGGCCCCCACTCTCTTCTGGCTTGTAGGGTTTCTGCTGAGAGATCTGCTGTAAGTCTGATAGGCTTCCCTTTGTGGGTAACCTGACCTTTCTCTCTGGCTGCCCTTAGTATTTTCTCCTTCATTTCAACCCTGGTGAATCTGACGATTATGTGCCTTGGAGTTGCTCTTCTTGAGGAATATCTCTGTGGTGTTCTCTGTATTACCTGGAGTTGAATATTATCCTGCCTTACTAGGCTGGGAAAATTTTCCTGAATAATGTCCTGAAGCGTATTTTCCAGCTTGGATTCATTCTCTTCGTCACATTCAGGTACACCTATCAAGCGTAGATTAGGTCTTTTCACATAGTCCCATATTTCTTGGAGACTTTGCTCGTTCCTTTTTATCCTTTTTTCTCTCATCTTGTCTTCTTGTTTTATTTCATTGAGTTGATCTTCGACCTCTTATATCCTTTCTTCTGCTTGATCAATTCGGCTGTTAAAACTTGTGCATACTTCACGTAGTTCTCGTATTGTGTTTTTCAGCTCCATCAATTCACTTATTTTCCTCTCTAAATTTTGTATTCTTGTTGACATTTCGTCAAACCTTTTTTCAAAGTTCTTAGTTTCTTTAGATTGTGTTATAACAAGTTCTTTTAATTCACAGAAGTTTCTTATTATCCACGTTTTGAAGCCTGCTTCTGTAATTGGAACCCACTCGTTCTCCATCAAGCCTTGTTTCGTTGCTGATGAGGAACTGGGATCCCCTGCTGAGGAAGAGGCGTTCTGATCTTGGGTATTCTCAGCCTTCTTTGACCGTTTTCTTCCCTTCGTTGTAGATTCATCCATCTGTGGTCTTTATAATTACCGTCTTTGTAATTGGGTTTCTGAGTGGACGTCCAACTTACTGATTCTCAGCGCCGAAATCTGAGCAACCCACTGCACCGACTAAATCAGCGGCGTTAAGATTGAGGGTGCTTTTCCGACTCTGCACCGAGAACCGACGCTCTGAGGCGCCGGCAAAACCGCCTCGCCGGTCACAAGAGTCGCGCTGGCGACCCGTGGGGCTCCTCCGCTGGGAATCTCCTGGTGCGTGAGCAACAAGAATTCATGTGAAGGTGTGGCGTCCTCTCCTTCTTTGCGCTTTCAGTGGGAGCTACAATCCCGAGCTGCTAGTGATCAGCCATCTTGGATCTCTCTCCTCCACTATATTGATTCTTTATAATCATGAGAATGGAATGTTTTTCCATCTGTTTCTGTCTTCTCTTATTTCCTTAAGCAGCAGTTTGTAGTTCTTTTTGAAGAAGTCCTTCACATCCCTTGTTAGTTGTATTCTTATTTTATTTTCTTTGTAGCAGTTGTGAAAAGAAGTTCACACATAATTTGACTCTGTTTGTCTATTACTGGTGTGTAAGAGTGTGATTTTTGCACATTGATTTTGTATCCTGAGACTTTGCTGAAGTTGCTTACCAGCTTAAGGAGATTTGGGGCTGAGACAATGGAGTCTTCTACATATACAATCATGTCATTTGCAAATACAGACAATTTGACTTCCTCTTTTCTTAATTGAATACTCTATTTCTTTTTCTTCCCTGATTGCCATGGCCAGAGGTATCAATACTATGTTGAGTAGGAGAAGTGAGAGAGGTCATTCTTGTGCCAGTTTTCAAAGGGAATGCTTCCAGTTTTTGCCCATTCCGTGTAATATTGGCTGCTTGTTTGTCATAAATAGCTTTTATTATTTTGAGATATGTTTCATCAATACCTAGTTTATTGAGAGTTTTTATTTTTCATATATATATATTTTAACCTGGTACTACAATTTATTCAAGTATTTATTTTATTTATTTATTTATTTTATTATACTTCAAGTTCTGGGGTACATGTGCAGAATGTGCAGGTTTGTTACAAAAGTATCCATGTGCCATGGTGGTTTGCTATACCGATCTCCCCGTCAACTACATTAGGTATTTCTCCTAATATTAGTCCTCCCCAATCTCCCAACTCCCTGCTACTTATAAGTGAGAATATATGGTGTCTGGTTTTCTGTTCTTGCGTCAGTTTGTTGAGAGTGATGGTTTCCAGCTTCATCCATGTCTCTGCAAAGGACATGAACTCATCCTATTTTTATGGCTGCATAGTATTCTCTGGTGTATATGTGCCACATTTTCTTTATCCCATCTATCTTTGATGGGCATTTGGGTTGGTTCCAAGTCTTTGCTATCATGAACAGTGCCACAATAAACACATGTGCATGAGGCTTTAAACTTGAATAATTTATAATACTTTGGGTATATACCCGGTAATGGGACTGCTGAGTCAAATGGTATTTCTATTTCTAGATCCTTGAAGTAGCACCACACTGTCTTCCACAATGGTTGAACTAATTTACACTCCCACCAACAGTGTAAAAGCATTTCTATATCTCCACATCCTCTCAAGCATCTGTTGTCACCTGATCTGTTAATGATTGGCATTCTAACTGGTGTAAGATATTACCTCAATGTACTTTTGATTTGCATTTCTCTAATGATCAGTGATGAGTTTTTTTCATGTTTGTTGGCTGCAGCAAAGTCTAAGGATACAAAATCAATGTGCAAAAATCACAAGCATTCCTATACACCAATAGCAGACAAACAGCCAAAATCATGAGTGAACTCCCATTCACAATTGCTAATAAAGAGTAAAACACCTACAAATACAACTAACAAGGGATGTTTAGTAACTCTTCAAGTAGAACTACAAACCACTTCTCCAGGAAATAAGGGAGGATACAAACAGAAGGAAAAACATTCCATGCTCATGGTTAGGAAGAATCAATATCGTGAAAATGGTCATACTGCCCAAAGTAATTTATAGATTGCTATCCCCATCAAGCTACCATTGACTTTCTTCACAGAATTGGAAAAAACCACCCTAAACTTCATATGGAACCAAAAAAGAGCCCACAGAGCCAAGAAATTTTAGTAAAAAAAGAAAAAAGCTGGAGGTATCATGCTACCTGACTTGAAACTTTACTACAAGGCTGCAGTAATCAAAACAGCATGCTACTGGTACCAAAACAGAGATATAGACCAATGGAACAGAACAGAGGTCTCAGAATTAAAGCCACACATATACAACCATTTGATCTTTGACAAAGCTGACAAAAGCAATTGGGAAAGGATTCCCTATTTAAATATGGTATTGGGAAAACTGGCTAGCCATATGCAGAGAGCTGACACTGGATCCCTTCCTTACACTTTATACAAAAATTAACTCCAGATGAATTGAAGATTTAAACATAAGACCTAACACCATAAAAACCTGGAAGAAAGCCTAGGCAATACCATTCGGAACATAGGCATAGACAAGGACTTCATGACTAAAACACCAAAAGCAATTTCAACAAAAGCCAAAATAGACAAATGGGGTCTAAGTAAACTAACGAGCTTCTGCACAGCAAAAGAAACTGTCATTAGAGTGAATTGGCACCCAACAGAATGGGAAAAATTTTGCAATCTACCCTTCTGACAAAGGGCTCATATCAAGAATCTACAAAGAACTGAAACAAACTTACAAGAAAAAAACAACCCCATCAAAAAGTGGGAGAAGAATATAAACAGTCACTTCTCAACAAAGACATTTATTGAGAGATTTTAGCATAATGGACTGTTGAATTTTGTCGAAGGCCTTCTCAGCATCTATTGAGATAATCATGTGGTTTGTATCCCAGGAATGAAGCCAACTTTATCATGATGGATAAGCTTTTTGATGTGCTGTTGTATTAGGATTGCTGGCATTTTATTGAGGATTTTTGTATCAATTTTCATCAAGGATATTGGCCTGAAATTTTCTTTTTTAGTTGTCTCTCTGTCAGGTTTTGATATCAGGATGATGTTGGTCTCATAAAATGTATTCTTTGAAGTAGTGTTAGAAGGTTTGGTACCAGCTCCTCTTTGTACTTCTGGTAGAATTCAGCTGTGAACCTGTCTGGTCCTGGACTTTTTTTGGTTGGTAGGCTATTTATTAATTGCTGCCTCAACTGCAGACCTTGTTACTGATCCATTCATGGATTCAACTTCTTTCTGGTTTAGTCTTGGAAGGGTGTAAATGTTCAGGAATTTATCAATTTCTTCTGGATTTACTGGTTTATTTGCATAGAGGTGTTTATAGTATTCCCTGATAGTAGTTTATATTTCTGTGGGATTGGTGGTGACATCCCCTTAACATTTTGTATTGAATCTACTTGTTTCTTCTCTCTTTTCTTCTTTATTATTCTGAATAGTGGTCTATTTATTTTGTTGATCTTTTCAAAAAACCAGCTCCTGGATTCATTGATTTTTTTTAAGGGTTTTTGTGTGTGTGTGTGTGTGTCTCTATCTCCTTCAGTTTTGCTCTGATTTTAGTTATTTGTTATCTTCTGCTGACTTTTGAATTTGTTTGATCTTGCTCCTCTAGTTTGTTTAATCATGATGTCAGGGTGTTAATTTTAGATCTTTCTTCCTTTCTCTTGTGGGCATTTAGTGTTATAAGTTTCCTTCTAGATACCACTTTAAATGTGTCCCAGAGATTCTGGTACATTGTGTTTTCTTTCTCATTGGTTTCAAAGAACATCTTTATTTCTGCCTTCATTTTATTATTTATGCAGTAGTCATTCAGAAGCACATCGTTCAGTTTCCATGTTGTTGTGTGGTTTTGAGTGAGTATCTTAATTCTGAGTTCTAATTTGATTGCACTGTGGTCTGAGAGATTGTTATGGTTTCTGTTCTTTTGCATTTGCTGAGGAGTGTTTTACTTCCAGTTATGTGGTCAGTTTTAGAATAAGTGTGATGTGGCCCTGAGAAGAATGTATATTCTGTGGATTTGGGGTGGAGACTTCTGCAGATGTCTATTAGGTCCACTTGCACCAGATCAAAGTTCAAGTCCTGAATATGCTTGTTCATTTTCTTTCTCATTAATTTGTTAAAGTCTCCCACTATTATTATGTGGCTATCTAACCCACTTTGTAGGTCATTAAGAACTTGCTTTATGTATCTTGGTGCTCCTGTACTTAGTCCATATATATTTAGGATAGTTAGCTCTTCTTGTTGCATTGATTCCTTTACCAGTATGTAATGCCATGCTTTGCCTCTCTTTATCTTTGTTGGCTTAATGTCTGTTTCATTAGAGACTAGAATTGCAACTCCTGCTTTTTTTTAAATCTCCATTTGCTTGGTAAATCTTCCTCCATTGCTTTATTTTGAGTCTATGTGTGTCTTTGCACATGAGATGGGTCTCCTGAATACAGCACATGAATGGGTATTGACTTTTTATCAAATTTGACAGTCTGTGTTTTATATTGAGGCATTTAGCCCACTTACATTTAAGGTTAATATTGTTATATGTGAATTTGATCCTGCCATTTTGATGGTAGCTGATTATTTTGCCCATTAGTTGATGCAGTTTTCTTCATAATGTCAGTGGTTTTTACAAATTGGTATGTTTTTGCAGTGGCTGGTACTTCTTGTTCCTTTCCATATTTACTGCTTTCTTTAGGAGCTCTTGTAAGGCAGAGCTGGTGGTGACAAAATTTGACACCTGGTGGTGACAAAATCTCTCAGCAGTTGCTTGTCCATAAAGGATTTTATTTCTCCTTCACTTATAATGCTTAGTTTGGCTGGATATGAAATTCTGGTTGAAAATTCTTTTCTTTAAGGATCTTGAATGTTGACCTCCATTCTCTTCTGGCTTGTAGGGTTTCTGCTGAGAGATCTGCTGTGAGTCTGGTGAGCTTCCTTTTGTTGGTAGCCCGGACTTTCTTTCTGGCTGCCCTTAGCATTTTTTCCTTTATTTCAACCCTGGTGAAAATGACAATTATGTGTCTTGGGGTTGTTCTTCTCAAGGAATATCTTTGTAGTATTCTCTGTATTTCCTGGATTTGAATGTTTACCTGCCTTGCTAGGTTGGGAAGTTCTCCTGGATAATATCCTAAATAGTGTATTCCTACTGGATTTCATTCTTCCCATCACTTTCAGGCACACCGATCAAACATAGATTTGGTCTGTTCACATAATCCCATATTTCTTGGAGGCTTTGTTCATTTCTTTTCACTATTTTTTCACTGTTCTTGCCTTCTCACTTTATTTCATTGAAGTGATCTTCAATCTCGGATATCTTTCCTCTGCTTGATCAATTCAGCTATTAAAACTTGTATATGCTTCATGAAGTTATTGTGCTGTGTTTTTCAGCTCCATCAAGTTGTTTCTGTTCTTCTCTATGATGGTTATTCTAGTTAGCATTTCATCTACCCTTTTTTCAAGGTTCTTAGCTTCCTTGCATTGAGTTAGAATGTGCTCCTTTAGCTGGGAGACGTTTATTATTACCCACCTTTGGAAGCCTGCTTCTGTCAATTCATCAGATTCATTCTCCATCCAGTTTTGTTCCCTTGCTAATGAGGAGTTGTGATTCCTTGGAGGAGAAGAGGTGTTCAGGTTTTTGGAGATTTTATCCTTTTTGCACTAGTTTCTTCCCATCTTCAGGGATTTATCTACATTTGGTCTTTGAAGTTGATAATCTTTAGATGGTGACTCTGAGTGGATGACCTTTGTGTTGATATTGAAACTATTTCTTTCTATTTGTTAGTTTTTCTTCTAGCAGTTAGACCCCTCTGCTGCAGGTTTTCTGGAGTTTGCTGGAGGTCCTCTCCAGACCCTGCTTGCCTGGAAATCACCAGCAGGGGCCGCAGAACAGCAAAGATTGCTGCCTGTTCCTTCCTCTTGTAGTTTCATATCTGAAGGGTACTGCCAGAAGCTAGCCAGAGCTCTTCTGTATGAGGTGTCTTTTAGCCCTTGCTGGGAAGTGTCTCTCAGTCAGGATACACAAGGGTCAGGGAGCCACTTGAGGAGGCAGTCTGTCCCCTTATCAGAGCTCAAGCATTGTGCTGGGAGATCCATAGCTTCCTTCTGAACTGCCAGGCAAGGACATTTAAGTCTGCTGAAGCTGAACCTACAACCACCATTTTTTCCAGGTGATCTGTCCCAGGGAGGTGGGGGCTTTATTTATAAGTCTCTGATGGGTTGCTGCCTTTTTTCAGAGATGCCCTGCCCAGCAAGAAGAGAGTCTAGTGACAGTGTACCTGCAGAGGCCTTGCTGAGCTGTTTTGGATTCTGCCCATTTGCTGTGTAATCTTTCTGGGGACTTTGTTTACACAGGTGAGATTAAAACTGCCTACCTGAGCCTCAGCAATAGTGGATGCCCCTCCCTGCACTGAGCTCTAACATCCCAGGTCGAACTCAGACTGCTGTGTTGGCTGTGAGAATTTCAAGCCAGTGGATCTTAGCTTGCTGGTCTTCATGGGGGTGGGATCCACCAAGCCATATGACTTGGCTCCTTGGCTTCAAGCCCCTTTTTCAGGGAAATGAGAGGCTCTGCCTCACTGGCATTCCAGGTGCCACTGCGGTACGAGAAAAACAAAAACAAAAACAAAAAACGGCTGCAGCAAAAAGGGCCGCCCAGTTCTGTGCTGGAAATCCATGGTGCTGGTGATGTAGGCACCGGAGAAAATCTCCTGGTCTGCAGGTTGTGAAGACTGTGGGAAAAGTGCAGTATCTGAGCCAGACTACCCAGTGCTATTCTTAATTGCTTTGAGGCTTGTTTTCTCATGTGTCATTACAGATCTTCCCTCACAGCCTAGTTTATTTCAGCCTGGCCTCATTTCTTCCCAGTTCAGGAATTGAGAACCGTAGATACTATGCATAGCTGCATTAACATATATGTGGCCTGAGACCTCTGTTCCAAAAAAAAAAAAAAAATGCATGGGAGAGGGTGTTGTGCCAACATGCCCTGGCACACCTGACTTATCTTACTGGGAGGAGGAGACAGAGCCTATGGATTCTGGCCCTTCTATAGGAGCACATCAATATAATCACATTCTGGGTCAAAATGAACCTACAATTTACAGGCAGTGTGGTTCTTGAATGTGACGCAAGCCCTCTTATTCCTGTTCATGTCGTATTTTCAACCTAGAAAACTGTATTCTATAACCCTATTGGGAGGGGCAGGGGGTTGGAGTCTTTATGTAAAATTGACCAACACTAGCAAATCATGGGGCATGATGAGAAAAACACTACCCTGGTGGTCAGCAGACCAAGCTTCCAATGTCTTCTACTCTCTGGGCTCCAGTGTACCACACTTATAAAAAGAAGGAGTTGGGCACTGCCATTTCTAATTTTCATTTCAGCTTTGATACTTTGTCATTCAATGCAATCAATTCTTTATGGAATGCTTTGGATGCCTGTGAGACTCGGCTAGGGAGTGAAACAGACTCCAAGGTTGGGTTGTTAAACATTTGGGAAATCTGGGGAATGTAAGATATTTAGACAGAACCTCAAGAGTTTGGTTTTGAGGGTATTTTCCTTCTGCTAAATACTTAAGAAACAGCAAAGTAAGATTTTTTTCTCACTAGTGGAAAATTTATATGCTGCAACTGTTCTAATTAACTATTTGAATTATTCTGAGTTGGAGCTTATTATGGCCCATCCACATCTTCTTCCACTTTTACTCATAAGTCCATTCTTCATTTAGATAACTGGGAAGAATTTAGTACATGAAAAGTTGAGGTGGGAAATGGGAAGGTACTCTGAGAAAAGATTAATCTTTTGTTCTTGGCAGGAGCAGTACTTAGAAATATTTATTTAAGCATTTATTTACTCAATAAACATTTCATGAACACCTATTATATGCAAGGTACTATTCTACACATGGGGAATATAGGGATAAATGAGGCATACAATGATTCAAAGCAATCATGTGAGCTTCCTATTTTCCTGTGCTGGATTACACAATTCATACCTGGCCTGAACAAAATGCTAGTGTTGGCTAGGACTCTGACCTTCAAGAGGGGGACAGAGAAGTGGTGAGGAGAGATTCTTTAGTTACTTCTTGATGTCACCAATTGGCTGAAAAAGACTAGAGCCCAAAGTAACTAGCTGAAACACATCAGCTGTATACCAGAAATATATTGCATGAAGTTTCATGTTCCCATGGCAATATGCCACTGTGAATTGCACAAGTTCCATGTGAAGGATCTAAAATACAACCTAGATATCTGACTTCTTCTGCCTTCTTGATCTTAAACACTTTAGTCTAAAAACCCCAAAGGTTATATCCCTTGCTCTTAAGTAATCCACTCTTCTCTCTTGACAGGGTTTCCCTACTACCTACCCCCACTCCATTTTCCTTATTAAAAAATAACTATCTTTCTACAGTATAAAAGCCCAAGCATCTCCTAGGTTTCAACTGAGAAGAGCTCAGGCTGAATAACTAAAATGAAAGAGCCAACTCCTTAATAAAAGAGTGTTTGGGATGCGGGAACTGCTTTTTTTTTTCTCACCTAAAGACCACCTGCCACCAAAGAATTATTTTGTGATTGCTACTGAGAGCAAGTCATGGTGTGTTTTTATTAGGATGGGACTTAAGGCATTTAGAGACCTGGACATTTAAGTATTTTTCTATGTACTCTCAACATAAACCATGTGCTTTCTGTTCTGGAAAAAATAATAGGGTCAGGGATTCAAGACTTCTCCAGGTATTATCAATCTAGGGCTAGCTGATACTGGGGACTGACATAAGAATCATGATTCCTCAGAGCTTATGTCACATTATTTAACAAAAGTCAATTATACGGGTACCCTTCTGAGGAATTTTGGCCAAGTTGACCTGTCCAAAAGGGACCTGCCAAGAGAACAAGAAAATTTGGAGTATTTAAAAGAAATAAAACATTCCTAATTGGCCTCAATGGAGTGATCACTCCTTCCCTTTACTTATCACTGCAAAGACAATATCAGAAATATTGGCTTTCCTTGATTCCACCAAACCTTTAGTAGGCTTATAAACAAAATCCCACCCTGAACAGAAGGATGACCAAGGTATGAGGAAAACTTTAATGTTATGGTTGAAAGACCAGCTGAGCTCTGTTCTTGTATATTTATTATACAACAGTAATTCATGTGAGGCCAACAAATGTGTCCTGCAGGGTTGACTTTGTCCCACATGGCTATGCCAAGACACTGGGAGTTGCCTGAATTCTGTGCCTGGCTTCAGGCAAAAGCTATCATTCAGCTCTCTCTTTCCTGCTCTTGAAACTTCAGAGGCAAGTTCATGGTCAGAAGCAAAGTAGACTGCCAAGTCAGGAGGCCTTCTTCTGGCGATGCAGGGCAGGCGAGCTCCAAAGTGGAGCTTAGCAAATGAGAGTTCCTGGCTTTGCCCAGACAATAGTTCAAGGGCAAGCCAGAAGTAGAAGAAAACAGCTTTATTGAAGAGGCAGTGTTACAGCTCTGTGAATGTACCAGAGAAAGGCTACCACTTAGGCAAAGAGTGGGGTTCAAGGCAGTTTTGCAATCATATTTATACTTTAATTGTTTGCAGATTAGGGGATGGTTTATGCAGAAATTTCCACAGAAGGGTTAGGAACTTTGGGGTCATTGGGTCATTGTCATGGAAAGTGGTGGTAACTCCTGGGTGTTGCCATGATTGGTAAATTGGCATGGCATCATGGTGGGCCAGTTTCATTGAAAGTTGCTTTCTCCCCTGCCCTGTTTTAGCTAGTCCTCAGTCTGGCCCAGTGTCCAAGGTCTACCTCAGGAGTCGAGCCCTGCCTCCTACCTCACTAAGAAGCAGAAGCCTAGTATGTAGTAAGACTCAGATTGTACCAGAAGAAGCATCCGCCAGTGTGCTGATTCTTTATTTGCCTGACATGCTAGAGACAGGCCTTAATTGACAAGCAGAGGGCAGGGGAAGGGAGACATGACTTGTTCAGGCTTAAGTGTCTCCATCTAATAGATGTGCTGGGGCTTTTCTTGTTCTTAATCTGCCTAAGTACCAAAAGCGTGTGGAGTCACCAGCCCAAAATTACTTTTTCAAGCCTGGACTTTTGAACTCAGAGTACCAATACAATAAACTTGTTGAGGGTAATATGAAATCCAGACAGAACACGTGGGTGCTGATGGTACAGTTAGGGAAGCAGAAGTACAGGGGGAGATAGAGCTTTTACTGTGCCACACCGAAGATCCCAAACACCCATCCTTGCGTTTTTCAAGGGTGAGGGGAATCTATTGTAGTTGCTCTGAGTTTTGGCCTATTGCCTGTTTTTTAGAGATTTGGCCTATCTCACAGTGCTCTTTTTACCCCAATCTTGTCTTCTTCACAAAATAGACTAAAAGGAAGTAAATTTGTTCTTGGCATGGGTCCAATCTAGATAGGTGGGTTCAAGCCTTCCTCACTCCCAAGACCAGACTAGGTTCCTGATTTCTCTTTCTACCAAACTCTACTCTTCTATACACACACACACACACACACACACACACACACACACACACACACACACACAGAGCCTGGTCAACTTGACAGATAAAGGCTAAATTTGAGTCTTCATTTAACCCTGGAGGATTTAGTGAAGGCCCTTTAAGCGAAAGCACATTGAAACAGAATCACAAGATCTGAGTTTGAGGGTCACCTCATGCTGTGTGGCCTTGAGTGAATTGCTTTATGTTTCTGAGCTTCAGGTTTTTTTGTAAAATAGGGGCACCTGTTCCTGACCATCCTATGGCCCAGTTTTTCAAATCCATATGAGATGACAGAGATAAAGGGATTTTGCAACCTGAAATGACAGTTATTATGAATTGAGTGGATTAGAGATTTTGAGTCCTGTCAGAGCCAGACAATCAAAATAATAATTTAATTGAATATTGAGATAAGCCTTCCCCATCATCAATGAGCCAGGGAATGAGTCATCTGGGAGAAATTGTGGATGTGTGCCCTGGGGTATTCCTTAGGATAATTACCATAATATTGTACCAAACTTATAAAAGCATGTATTTGAGAGTCAGCTGTGTGGACAAGCCACTGTATAACCTTGAGCATAATATCAGTTTAAAGAAAACTAACAGCAGCCACAATGTACCAAGTACTTATAGGACAAGCATGAGCTAAGTGCTTTGTTATGTGCATTCTGTCATTTAAGCTTCAAAACACCCTTGAGAAAGGACACATTTTTATCCTCCTTTTTATGCATGAGAAAATCAAGGCACAGAGAGGTCACACAGAATACAGAAGAGCTGGAATATAACCTCTTCCTTCTCTGAAACAAGGAAAGCCTGAAAGTGTTTCCAAGGGCCCGTGTCTCTCTTTGGCTCTTACCATTTGGCAAAGAGTCTCTGCCTTTCTAGGGTGCTTAGCCTGATTTTCAAGTTAATGTCACTTGGTCTGTAAAATCAAGTTCTTCTCCTCATGGCCTTTCTTTGACTCTTACCTTTTGGTCAAGGGTATTCTCTGATCAAAGAGTGGGCATCTACATCCTAGTCAGCCTTCTAAAAATTGCTATTTTCCCTATTCTCCACACACCTACACCACCTTGGCTTGGTCACTACGGTGCCCACTGTCACCTAGGAACCTTTTCTCCCACTATTCTTTGGAGTTATTTCCCCAAATCTCTAAACACTAACTCTTCTTTCAAGACATAAGTTAAACACAACCTCTTGCAGAAGCCCTGAAGTTGTTTCTGACCACCCTTTCCCTAGTCTTATCATAATTTGGCTCTTAATTATACATTTCATGGTGTGAATTCCCTAAAGGATTGTATCTTGTTCATCTCTACTTCCTCACCACAGTGACTAGTACAATGCCACAGTGACTATTGAGAAGCTAAAGAAGTCACAGATGACCATCTCAGTCAATAAGTATTGATAGAAAGAGACTCAGGAGAGCCTTCACAAGGCCATTGTGTCCTTGGTTCACATCTTGACAGTGACAGGCAGCATATTCCCCACCCTGCAACTAAGGAGCTCCTCCAGACTCCATTCTTGTTTCACCTTGTCCTCTGAGATAAGAAACAGATATTCCATGACTTCCCCTACTTAAAGTATTTGCACGGCTTGTGCTCAAGTAGACAAACTCATTTCTATATAAATTGGTCCCTCTTCTTGCAGGTGAAATAGATGTGGCCTGAGTTGGGAGGAAAGTTTATGCCTAGAGCCGCTCCAAGGTACTTGGGACTAATTTGGAAGCTACATTCTAGCTGACTGGCTTTCCTGTGTCTCTAGCCTCTGAATTCAGGGTGGTGAAGCCAGCTATACAGTTTTTCTACAGCAGATGTAGTACAAGTTACAAAACACTTGGGGCCTAGACATTTAATTGATTTTGCCAGGGCAAGGAAAGTGGGAGGATTACAGAGGTTATGTGAATGGAGAAAACGTTGAGAAAGACTGATTCTCTACAAAATTAAAGGAGGAGAGAACACTGAACTTAAATTCTTATTCTTTTACCTTCCAGATGAAACCAAACAATTGACATCTTTAAACAACTTATTAATTACTTAATATGTGCCAAGCACTCCATTATGTACTTTGAAGAGGGTGAAGCTAACGAAGTCACAGCTTCAATTCTCAAGTTGTCTTGTGAAAATCCTCTTTGATTTTCTCCTCTTAGATGGTGTGGTTGAACCTGTCCCTCTCCTCTAGCCATTCTGCTTGCCTACTAAAAGCTGTGCTTTGCAACAAACTTTCAAAATAGTAAAGTAGTCTAATTTTGGTCCAGGTCAGTTATTTGAACCTAACAGAAATCTCCTGTAGATTTGGCATCTTATTTTCTCACTCCAACACTAAATGAGTTTGAATTTGTTTTTACTGGATGTTTTTCTGGATGTTTTTACTTTCTGTGATATCTCTTTTCAGTGCTTCAGACAGGGATATTATGGTAGAGTGGAAAAAGCATGGGGCTCTGGAATCAGAAAGGTAAGAGTCAGATTCTTGGTTCTGCCACTTATAAACTGTGTGACCTTAGGCAGGTCACTTAATCACCCTGAATTTCAGTCTTCTTCTCTGTAGTGAGGGTGTACTATCTACCACACAGAGGTAACTCAAAGAGCTGATGCTTGTAAAACACCTACACTAGATGCTAGAACCTGACAAAGGCATTATAAATAATTCCTTAGCCTTTTTTTCTCCTTCCCCTAATCTTTATTTTTATTACATTTTGAAGTGGGGGAGGTAAATTAAAGTTATACATATTGATGTTCAAATGGAAAGCACTTTGTAAACTGTAAGGTGCTACAGAGAAGGGTACTACATGGCCATGATTTTTTGGTGTTAAATTTATTTGCTTTTACTCCTATCTCTTGAACCACTCTTTTTCTAGCTCTTCTAGCTTTATTTCTTTCCACTTCCTTCTACTAGGCCCATGGTGGTGACTGTTTCCAAAGTTTCTGATTTTTTTTCTGTCTAAGTGAACTGATTTTGTATACTAGCTTCAACTGTCACCCCAGCACATATAAATCAGGGGTGAGGCCTACCTCACTACTGTGCTGAAAGGAGCCAAGAATCCTGAATACCAAGCCCTCAGAAAATGGCAAAGCACTGTAAGCATCTTAATTGTCAGCATTACAACAAGTAGACATGGTAAAGCTGAGTGGAGTTGCCCAAAGAACACACTGTAGAAAGGAGGGCTTAGATTTGGAGTCAGAAATCCTGATCTCAAGCCCTTCATTAACTTTGATTTGAGTTATAACCATAATAACTCATATTTATACAGTGCATTACAGCTGAAAAGTGCTTTCACGTATATTCTCTCATTGATTCTCTTAATTGGTTTCTCTGTTCCAGTCTCTCAGTGCTCCAATCCTGCCAGCTAGAGTAAACTTCCTGAAACACAGGCCTGATCATGTTGCAGTCATATTCTAAACCCTTCAAAGGCTCCATACTACTGTTCAAATAAATGATGGCTTATTCATAACAATATAATATCATGCAGCCATGAAAAAGAAGGAAACAGTTTTACGTGTACTTATTTGAAACAATCTTTAAGACATGTTAAGTGAAATAATAATAATAAGGCATATAATGAAGAATAGAGTATGCAAATGTTCATATCTTAAACAAGGGGCAACACACACATATATATGTATATATATGTATATATATGTATATATATGTATATATATATGTGTATATATATATATGTATATATATATGTGTATATATATGTGTATATATAAGTATACTCACTACAACCTCCGTCTCCCAGGTTCAAGTGATTCTCATGCCTCAGCTTCCTGAGTAGCTGGGATTACAGGCATGCACTACCATGCCTGGCTAATTTTGTATTTTTAGTAGAGATGGGGTTTCACCATGTTGGACAGGCTGGTTTTGAACTCCTGACCTCAAGTGATCCACCCATCTTGGCCTCCCAAAGTGCTGGGATTACAGGCGTGAGCCATGATGCCCAACCACCCCACCAGAGTTTTTATGGTGCTGACAGCCTGGGGTGAGAATGGCACCACCAGTGCCTAACTCTAAAGTGTCATGGACCATACACACCCAATGCACATATTTCTCACATGAGAGACCAGGACACCAGTATAGGCAGAAAGTGGCAGCAGTAGCTGGTAGGGGAAAGGGAAGGGGAGTTGAAGTGGGGCCCTGGGTGCCAGGAGATAGCAGGAGAGTAAGAAGCTGACAACCTATTTTAGAGTCAGGAAGAGAGCAGGAGATGGGACTTCATTCCTAGCCAATGCTTAACTTTCCTATTGAACTTTACTTACAATCTGTGAATTAAAAGTTAAATTATGAAGAAATTTTAGACAGTGACTTCAGAGTATTAAAGCCCCAAGTTCAAGACACTTTTGAGTCCTAGATCTGTGTGGTTGCATCACCCATAGGTAGTGAAGCCAACACTGTCTCTGTCTTATGCTGTTGACCATATAGACCAACTCTAGTGCAATGTGGGAGGGTTTGAACACTAAGAAATGGCAATACTGAGGGCTGTGAAGTTTTTTTAACTTTCCTCTCTCCATTCTAGATAATGTTTGGTACCACACATATCTGCTCTTCAGCACCCTGTGGAGCTTACCTTTATGGTAACACTTAGTCTAATCTACTTAAATTATCTATTTATGTGTCTATCTTCCCCAACCAGAATGTGAACTCTTTGCAAGCAGAAACTTTAAACTATTTATATTTGTGTTCTCAATACAAGTACCATGCCTTGTGCAATGTGAAGGCTCAATTAATGTTATTGAATGAATAAATATTGACCTTTTCCCAAATTTTAATTGTAATGTAATCTAAGCTCTGTGACAGTATAGTAAAATGATTCAGTAAAGCTTAAGACCTGAAAATGTTTTAAAAGTTAAATATGCATTTCAGATAGTTGTGACTGTTATTCATTATTTAAGAGGCTGAATTGAGTTCACAGAAATTGTTCACTTCACTCAAACTGGCCCAATCCGGCCCAATTCAATGGCATTTATTAGGATATATAGCAGGATGGGGTTTCATGGAGCTCAAGGTCTTGGCAAGAGTAGAGAGATGGTAAATAGGAGGCAAACTGAGCCCATTCAGATACCAGAAGACAATAGACAAGATGGCAAATCTTAGCCAGCTGAGAGCAGAAATAAGAGGAGAACAGAGATTAGGCATTGAGTCATGAGGCAAAAGCCCATTTCTGAACAATAATTCGGAAGAAACCAAATTGCGATGCTGAAAGGGAAAATACAAGATTCAAGCTGGCAGAAATAATTTTGGAGGAAAGGTCCATAATTTTGCAGAGAAATTATTTTGTAGTTATATAGAGTCTTTCGAAGGCCCGGAGTCCCACCTTCTTAGGCAACCTTCCACTAGCTTTAAAGGCTTTTACACTGGAGAACAAAAGTATCACATGCACAAGCACAAAGAAACCCCTAACAAAGCAGCTGATCTATTGCCAGATCTTTAGAAAACTCACTCTGTTGAAAACTGTTTCTCTGGATCAAAGGGCCTGTAGTAAATATTGCTGGTTGTCTACCTAGCATCCTTTTCTCGCTTTCTATGACTCTGATGTTTGTTCAGTGTCCACCTCTTCCTCCAAGCACTACTGTGCCTCGGGGAAATTTAGTCCAACCTGAACTCTCCCCTCAGCCTTAACTTTAGTACTAGGGCCAGGGTAGACTAATCTGTAGGTATTATCACCCTTACACCAATAGTCAGTTCAGAGCTCCAGGCTTAAGACAAAAAATGTGTGGCATTCTCCTAACCATTAACAGTTGGCTCAAGAATTATCATGTGACTCAATTCAAGTCAATACAATGTGAGGAGAGTTTTGATGGAGACTTTTGTGGAAAACAAAATTCAAACAATGGCTATACCATCTCTTCTCATGGACACTGTGTGCATGGAAGTGCTACAACAATTTTGCCTCCATGAAAAAATACATACTGAAGAGAGTATCAACATTCAGAGGTAAAACAATTAAGGAACCTGTGGAAAAACAGAAACAGAAAAGATTTCAGGAAGACTCCAAAGTTTTCAGCTGAAGTGATGGAGTGATTGGTGCTGCTGTTTGCAAAAATGGGAAAAGTAGAAGTTGGATAGGTTTGAAGGAAAGATGGTCAATAGGACTTGGGATAGGTTGAATTTGAATAATTATTATCAAAATTTAGTTAATGTATTGGTTTAAGGGCAGCACCAATGATTGGGCACAGCCAATCCTAAAGCAAACCTTATTATTCTTCTACTGAAAGGGTTAGGGTTTATACTGGTACAAATCAATAGAAGTGCTAATTAAGCTTGTTTGAATTTACTTTCTACTATTTGCAGCTAAATTATACTTCTTACCTAGTCTGACAAGACATTTTCTTTCTTTAGGTCCTTACATGGCCTCTAGGGCATTTAGGTATCCAGTAGCTTGACATGCTGCCACTGTTGCCAATCTAGCACCAAGTTCAGTACTGAAATAAGCCACATAATATGAAAAAATGTTGTTTTTGTATCCATTTCATAGGTCTTTCTTTCCCCTCTAACATCCCCAGCACTAAAATTGAACACTTGACATCCAACCATAAAACCATACCTGCTATCTGTCTTAGTTTGTTTTTGCTACTATAACAGAATACCTGAGTTTGGGTAATCTATTCACACACAAAAATTGATTTCTCACAGTTCTGAGAGCTGGGAAGTCTGAGATCAAGGAATCAGCAGCTTCAATGTCTGAAGAGAATGTTCGGACATTGAAGCTGCTGATTCCTTGATCAGGACCAAGATGGCACCTTGTTGCTGTGTCCTAGCATAACAGAAGGATAAGAGAAGACAAGAGAGAGGGAAAGGGAGAAGTAACTAATTTTCTCATGATGGCATTAATTCCACCCATAAAGGCAGAGCCCTCATGGACTCATCCCCTCTCAAAAGTCCCACCTGTTAATATTGTTACAATGGTAATTAAATTTGAACATAAATTATGGAGGTGACAAAAAACAGTAGCATTCTTTCAGTTTCCTGTTGATAATTAAATGAGGCATCTTTCATGTCATTTGCTTATTGTCAGTACCTTCTTTCTCAAGGAACTGGCACTGATTCAAAAGGAGCAGTTCACCATGAAAGAGTCAATAGTAAATTCTCTCAATTGCAGAATATGGTCTCTCAATCCCTAATGTGTCCTTCACCATCTCAAAAAGCTAAATTACTTTTCTGCCCAGGCCTTAGCTGGGGAGGAGGTATTGGGCCAGGGGAAGACATAAGGGGTGAACTGTGAACCTAATATTTGAAAGTTCTTATCCATAAGGTCTGGCTATCGATTCCAGAAGTATCCAGTCACTTTTACTTTTCAAAAAGCTTTTTGATTTGTCTTGGAATGAGACCCTTGTCAAGAAACTCCACTAGCACTGTGGACACTTTAGTATATATCTGAATAGGTTAAAGATACCCAGACAACTTCTAGAGTTATTGACATAAATGTCATGGTCCTTCACCTCAAAGCATTCCCAGCCAAGTCAAAGAGATGCCAAATAAACAGAAAATGCAAGGTACACTTACCAAAACAATCCTGACTTGAGGCAATGAGTCAGCTGGATTCAGTGGTTGAGAGTCGAATGGCCAAATATAAGAATCTACAAATACAATATACAATAGACAGAATTTAGAAAAGATATAGACATTGAAGAAAATAAATTATTCCCAACAAACTCCATTATTTCTAGTTTAAGTGATAGAGTGGTGCTGTTATGGTCAAAAATGAAGAAACCTGGAGGGAAAACAGATTGAGAGAAAAGATGACTAATATGCATGCTTCATTAAAAGTAAACAACCATGTATTGAATATCTACAATGAGCCAGTCAAGATTGTCCAACTTTTGAGGCCCCCCCTTCTAGCCCTCCTCTAACTGCACTTGTATCTGTAGGGTAAAGCATTCACAAACCCAACAAACGTGCCCCTTAAGAATCCGCACTTCTGTGTTCAGGCCACATTCCAGGGATCTACACATGTCTACGGAAAATTTCTTTTGGTCTAGACCAGAGCCAGTTATGGGAAGAGAGCACGGACGAAGAACAGACTAAGGGATATTTTTCCCACATATCAGCACCCTTTGGAATGGCACTCAAAGGGGTCCAAGAATTCTGCATTTAAATATGGTCTTCAAAGTTGTTCTAAAAATGTATTTGTCAAAGTAGAAAACCAACATCTTATTTAACAGTCAATTTGATTGATTTCTAAATATTTATACAAATGATTTATGGGCTTCTATTTGTTATCCTTGCCCTAGGCTCTACTACTGTTACAGGCAATGAACCTGTGCTACCAGTGACTGTGCACATGTACAATTTCATTTAAGCCTCATAAGCAACCGTGTAGTGTGGCTAAGATTTACTAAGCCATTTTAAATTTTTACAATACAGGAGATTATGAAGAACAAGAGTTATTGATACTGTCAAGTACTACCAAAGACTAGAAGAAAAAGGGGATCAAAACAGGACACTGGACTTAACAAGAAATCTTTAAACACAATCTTCAAGGATGGAGGTTTAGTGCATTGATGGAGTTCAAAGCTAGATTGTTTAACAGGAAAAGCACAGTGGTGGAAAATACAGACATCAAGCTAAGGCTTCTCCTTAAAGTTAGGCAACAAAAAGAAGAAGTATAACATCCGCCTAACATAAAGAAGGTACCATAGTGAAGACAGAGAACCAAGAATTATTGTGAGAAAAAAATGTGATAACGCTGGAGGAAATGGAGGTGAATATCAGAAGATATAGGTCAACATGGTGTGAGAACGTTCAACAAACAGTAAATGGCTTATCTGCTCTAGGCCTTGAAGCCTTTGGAGATGTGCAAATGAATGGCATGTTCCCAGGTCACAAGGCGAATGGGAAGTCCACAAGTTCTAACTAGCCAAGCAGGAAAAATAAAAAGTAACTAGACAATGACAGTAGTGGCTAATGAATGTTTTAATGGGAATTCTGCAGGAAAAAAAAAGGGAGTGAGCTGGCTCTAAATAGGCTACACCAACAAGGATATGCTGGTTTGAAAAAGATAATATATCTGTAATTTTGCTGAAGATTTGGGAAGTTGACGAAAGAGTTGTAGTGTGATAGAACATGAGACAGTCATATTTGCAAAGTTCTTACCTAAGTTTACAAATAATACTGGTGTAGATATCCTACAAAGCAGAAATGACAGGTTAAATTTCACGATTCTTTTCTATTTTTATGCGTTCCCACAACAACTATTTACAAATTAGGCCCTATTGAAGGGAGGTTTACCCTTTAGGTCAAGGCAGGTTAAAAAACCTTCAAAAAACCAAATAGTGTAATCAGTGCCCTGAGAGGGGAGTACAGGGAACTGTGGGAACCCAGAGAGAGTGGCAGAGCCCTCATACTTGCATTTCTCCTTATTCACACATGATTTCCTGCTATAGACCAGGTAATCTAAGAGGGTTTTCTCCAAGCTACACCCTGAATTATTTGGAATAAACAAAATACAGGTACTTGACTATATTTCCTGAGTTGACCCCAGGATGATAGCTATTAGGTTGTGCCCTTAGTGTCACATAGATTACATAACCTAAAGAGCTGCAACAGTTAGGAAACCAAATTCAGCAACCTCTGGGAACATGAGTGGCAATTCTAAAAAGAGCTGGAGTGGATAGAAATCCCTGTATTCAGAATCAGTGATCACAGTTACAAATCATGAGTTGAGCTGTGAATGTTAGATTTCTTATCTATAAAATGAGGGTAACAGTCTTCACCTTATCTACTGCAGAGATCTTTGTGAATGTTGAGTGAAATAATTGAAGTGAAGGTACTTGTTAACGATGTAATTTAGGGCATATAATTTCCTTGTTGAAACTCCTTCAGTGGGAATAGTCTTACCCAAAGGGGGTTGTTTATGGACTTAGTAAAAAAGGTGCCAAAATAAGTGGTCTTTACTGTTCCTACTTACTGGCCTGTCCTGCTAGTTCTATCTCCAAATTGTGTACTGAATCTGAGTACTTATCTCCCTGTCCTCTACCACCTACCTCCCAGGCCTACTCCTTCAATATTCCAACTGGTCCCTCTACTTGCAATTTGCCCTTCTCCAATAAACATTTTAAAATAGCAGTTAAGGGTAGTGTAATATTTCTTAAAATCCTTCAATAGCTTCCAAATACATTTAGAATAATAACTAAGTTCTTTCCAGTGGTCTATAAAATCCTACCTGATATAGTCCCTCATGCATTACTCTACCTTATTCTTTTTCAAAGCAAGTATTTACTATTGGAACCTTTTCACTTCTTGCCTATCTACTTCTCTATAATGTAAGCCTCACAAGGACAAAGACAAACTGTGTTTCTGGAGCTTACCAATTTCTGGTAGATCAATGTTTGTTGTATTATTAAATGAATAAAGAACTGAATAAATGTGCCTTCTTATCATTGTCTGAGAAAACTATACCCATCTTTTAGACTGAAGCTAAATGTCATCCCATCTATAAAGGCGTCCATGATTATCCTGCTAAAACTCAGTACCCTTTACCCTAAGCACTTAGGAGTCTTTGTTTACAGTTAAAAAGTTGAATTCCTGGTTGGGAGATCCCAGATGGCCGAATAGGAACAGCTCCAGAGTGCAGTTCCCAGTGAGAACAGTGCAGAGGGTGAGTGCTCACCACATTTCCAAACAAGTTTTCACTGCCCACAGACCAGGAGATTCCCGGGTGAAAAAGCGCCATGAGTTTTCAGCACAGTGGTTTCAGCCAGTGCCACATAGGCACACAAAAACTCACACAGTTCTGGACAGTTTTTTCTACTGGAGCCTGGAACACCTGGGAGACAGAGCTACCCATTCAACTGAAAGGGAGGGGGCTGAGACAGGGAGCCAGGAGATCCGACTTGGTGGGCACCATGCCCACAAAACAAGCAATTATAAAGGCTCTGTATTGAGAGTTTCACAGCACAGGTCACTGGACCCAGGACCATCCAGCTCAGTGTGGAGAAGGGCATCCTCCACTACCAAGACAGTCCACCACTACCAAGACAGTTCATACAGCAGCTGGGCAGAACCTGCATCAGCTTAGCAATGGGCCTGTTGGCAGACTGTGACTAGACTACTCTGTGCAGGGCAGAGCATCTATGAAAAAAAGGCAGCAGCACAACAAGAACTTATAAATAAACCCAACCTTCCTAGGACAGAGCACCTGGGAAGAGGCAGTTATGAGTTCAGCTGCAGCAAATCTAAAGGTACCTGCCCAGTACCTCTGCACAGAACAGTGGATCTCCCAGCACAATACTTGAGCTCCTATAAGGGACAGACTGTCTCCTCAAGCAGGTTCCCAATCCCCATATGCCCAAAGAGATACCTAATAAAGGAGAGCTCAGGCCAAAATCTGGTGGGTACCCTTCTGGGATGAGGCTAACAGAGGAAGAAACCTGCAGCAACCCTGGCTGTTCTGCAGCCCCCGTTGGGTGATCCACAGGTGAGTGGGGTCTGGAGTGGACCTCCAGTGGTCCTGATACAGAGGGGCCTGACAGTTAGAAGAAAAACTAAGAAACAGAAAGAAATAGCTTCAACATTAACAAAAATGATGTCCACTCAGAGACCCCATCTGAAAGTCACCAACTACAAAGACCACAGGTAGATAAAACCGCTAAGATGGGAAGAAACCAGTGTAAAAAGGAGGAAAACACTAAAAACCAGAATGCCTCTTCTCCTCCAAGGGGTCACAACTCCTCACAAGCTAGGGATCAAAGATAGATGGAGAATGAATCTGATGAATGGACAGAAATAGGCTTGAGATGATGGGTAATAACAAATTTCTCAGAGCTAAAAGAACATGTGTTAACCCAATGCAAAAAAAAAAAAAAAAAAAAAAAAAAAAAAAAAAAAAAAAAAAAAAAAAAAAAACACTAAAAACCTAGAAAAAATGTTAGATGAGATGCTAACTAGAATAAACAACCTAGAGAAGAATATAAATGACTTGATGGAGCTGAAAAACACAGCATGAGAACTTCGCAAAGCATACACAACTTTCAATAGCTGAATCGACCTAGTAGAAGAAAGGATATCAGAGATTGAAGATCAACTCAATGAAATAAAATGAGAAGGCAAGAATAGAGAAGAAAGAGTGAAAAGAAACGAACAAAGCCTCCAAGAAATATGGGATTATGTGAAAAGACCTAATCTATATTTGATAGGTGTACCTGAATGTGACAGAGAGAATGAATCCAAGCTGGAAAACACTCTTCAGGATGTTCTTCAGGAGAACATTCCCAATCTAGCAAGGCAGGCCAACATTCAAGTCTAGGAAATACAGAGAACACCACAAAGATATTCCTCAAGAAGAGCAACCTCAAGGCACATAAATCATCAGATTCACCAGGGTTGAAATGAAGGAAAAAATGCTAAGGGCAGCAAGAGAGAAAGGTCGGATTACCCACAAAGGGAAGCCCATCAGGCTCACAATGGATCTCTTGGCAGAAACCCTACAAGCCAGAAGAGAGTGGAGGCCAATATTCAACATCCTTAAAGAAAAAAATTTCAACCTAGAGTTTCATATCCAGCCAAACTAAGCTTCATAAGTGAAGGAGAAAGAAAATCCCTTATGAAAAAGCAATTGCTGAGAGATTTCATCAACACCAGGCCTGTCTTACAAGAACTCCTGAAAGGAACACAAAACAAGGAAAGAAACAAACAGTACCAGAAACTCCAAAAACATACCAAATTGTAAAGACCATCGACACAATGAAGAAAATGTGTCAACTAATGGGCAAAACATCCAGCTAACATCAAAATGGCCAGACAAAATTCACACATAACAATATTAATCTTAAATGTAACCTTAAATGTGCCCCAGTCAAAAGACACAGACTGGCAAATCTTTAAAAAGTCAAAACTCATCAGTGTGCTGTATTCAGGAAACCTATCTCACATGCAAGGATACAGATAGGCTCAAAATAAAGGGACGGAGGAAGATTTGTCAAGCAAATGGAAAGAAAAAAAAAAGCAGGAGTTGCAATCCTAGTCTCTGAAAAAAATGGACTTTAAACTAGCAGAGATCAAAAGAGACAAAGAAGGACATTACATAATGGTTAAAGGATAAATGCATCAAGAAGAGCTAGCAATCCTAAATATATATGCACCCAATACAGGAGCACCCAGGTACAACAAGCAAGTTCTTAATGACCTACAAAGAGACTTAGACTCTGACTCAATAATGGTGGGACACTTTAACACCCCACTGTCAATGTTAGACAGATCAAGGAGACAGAAAATTAGCAAGGATATCCAGGACCTGAACTCAGATATGGATCAAGTGGACCTAATAAACAACTACAGAAATCTCCACCCCAAATACACAGAATATACATCCTTCTTAGCACTTCAGGGCACCTTCTCTAAAATTGAGCACATAATTGGAAGTAAATCACCCTCAGCAAAAGGAAAAAGAAAGAAAATCATAACAAACAGTCTCTCAGACCACAGAGTAATCAAATTTGAACTCACAATTAAGAAAATAACTCAGAACCACACCACTTCATGGAAGCTGAACAACTGGCTCCTGAATGTCGACTGGATAAACAAGGAAATGAAGGCAGAAATAAAGATGGATGTTCTCTGAAACCAAAGAGAATGAACACACAACATATCAGAATCTCATTGAAAGCAGTGTCTAGAGGGAAATGTATAGCAATAAATGCCCACCAGAGAAGTGAGGAAAGATCTAAAATTGACAACCTATCATCAAAATTGAAAGATCTAGAGGAGCAAGATCAAAAACGTTCAAAAGCTAGCAGAAGACAAGAAATAACTGAGATCAGAGCAGAACTGAAGGAGACAGAGACACAAAAACCCCTTCAGAAAAATCAATAAATCCAGGAGCTGTTTTTTTTTTTAAAAGATCACCAAAATAGACAGACCACTAGCCAGATTAACAAAAAAAAAGGGGGGGGAGAAGAATCAAATAGATGCAATTAAAAAAGATAAAGGGGATATCACCACTGACTCCACAGAAATACAAATTACAACCAGAGATTACTAAAAAAAAAACTCTATGCACATAAACCAGTAAACCTGGAAGAAATGGATACTTTCCTGGAGACTTGCATCCTCCCAAGCCTAAACCAGGAAGAAGTTAAAACCTTAAGCAGACCAATAAAAAGGGCTGAAGTTGAGGCAGCAATTAATAGACTACCAACCAAAAAAAGTCCAGGTCCAGAAGGATTCACAGCTCAATTCTACCACATGTGCAAAGAGGAGCTGGTACCATTTCTTCTTAAATGATTCCAAACAATATAAAAAGAGGGAATCCATCCTAAATCGTTTTATGAGACCAACATCATCCTGATACCAAAACCTGGCAGAGTTTCAACAAAAAAAAGAAAACTTCAGGCCAATATCCATGATGAACATAGAGGCAAAAATCTTCAGTAAAATACTGGCAAACAGATTGCAACAGCACATAAGAAGTGTATCCAGCATGATCAAGTAGGCTTCATTCCAAGGATGCAAGACTGGTTCAACATATGCAAGTCTGTAAATGTAATCCATCACATAAACAAAACCAAAGTTAAAAACCAAATGATCATCTCAAAAGATGCGTAGAAGACCTTCAACAAAATTCAGCAGCTGGTTATGCTAAAAATTCTCAATAAACTAGGTATCAAAGGAACATATCCTAAAATAATAAAAGCTATTTACAACAAACCTACAGCCAATGTCATATCTAATGGGCAAAAACTGGAAGCATTCTCTTTGAAATCCAGTACTAGACAAGGATGTCTTCTCTCACCACTCCTATTCAATATAGTATTGGAATTTCTAACCAGAGCAATTAGGCAAGAGAAAATAATAAAGCGTATTCAATTAGGAAAAGAATAAGTCAAATTGTCTTTACTTGCAGATGACGTGATTGTATATTTAGAAGACCCTATCATCTCAGCTCAAAATCTCTCTAAACTGATAAGCAACTTCAGCAAAGTCTCAGGATACAAAAATCAGCGTGCAGAAATCACCAGCTTTTCTATACACCAATAATAGACTAACAGAGACCCAAATCATGAGCAAACTCCCATTCGCAATTACTACAAAGAGAATAAAATACCTAGGAATACAACTAACAAAGGATGGAAAGGACCTCTTCAAGGAGAACTACAAATCACCGCTCAAGGAAATAAGAGAGAACAGAAACAAATGAAGAAGCATACCATGCTCATGGTTAGGAAGAATGAATATCGTGAAAATGGCCATACTGCCCAAAGTAATTTGTACATTCAATGCTATTCCCATTAAGCTACCAATGACCTTCTTCACAGAACTGGAAAAAAATCGCCTTAAACTTCATGTAGAACCAAAAGAGAGCCTGCATAGCCAAGACAATCCTAAGCAAAAAGAACAAAGCCAGAGGCATCACACTACGTGATTTCAAACTATACTACAGAGCTACAGTAATCAAAACAGCATGGTACTGGTACCAATACAGAGATATATACCAATGGAAAAGAATAGAGGCATGGAGGCAATGCCACACATCTACAACCATCCTACCTTTGAAAAATCTGGCAAAGACAAGCAATGGGGAATGGATTCCCTGTTTAATAAATGATATTGGGGAAACTGGCTAACAGTGTGCAAAAAGCAGAAACTGGACCCCTTTCTGACACCTTACACTAAAATTAACTCCAGATGGATTAAAGACTTACACATAAGACTTAACACCATAAAAACCCTAGAAGAAAACCTAGGCAAAATCATTCAGGACATAGGCATAGGCAAGGACTTCATGACCAAAACACCAAAAGCAATGACAACAAAAGCCAAAATAGACAAACAGGACTTAATTAAACTCCAGAACTCCTGCACAGTAAAAGAAACCATTATTAGAGTAAACTGGTAACCAACAGAATGGGAAAAAATTTTTGCAATCTACCCATCTGACGAAGGGCTAATATACAAGAATTGACAAAGAACTAAAACAGGTTTACAAGAAAAAACAAACAAACCTATCCAAAAGTGGGAGAAGGATATGAACAGACCCTTATTAAAAGAAGACATACATGAGGGCAACAAACATGAAAAAAATGCTCATCATCACTGATTATTAGAGAAATGCAAAACAAAACCACATTGAGATACCACCTCACACCAGTTAGAATGGTGATCATTAAAAAATCTGGAAACAACAGATGCTGGAGATGATTTGGAGAAATAGGATCACTTTTACACTGTTGGTGGGAGTGTAAACTAGTTCAACCATTGTGGAAGGCAGTGTGGCACTTCCTCAAGGACCTATACATAAAAATTCCATTTGACCCGGCAATCCCATTACTGGGTATATACCCAAAGGATTATAAATCATTATATTTATGAAGACACATGCACACGTATGTTCATTGCTGCACTGTTTACAATAGCAAAGACCTGGAACCAAATGCCCATCAGTGATATACTAGACAAGGAAAATGTGGCACATATACACTGTGGAATACTGTGCAGCCATAAAATATGATGAGTTTGTGTCCTTTGTAGGGTGAATCTGGAAACCATCATTCTCAGCAAACTGACACAAGAACAGAATATCAAACACTGCATGTTCTCACTCATAGGTGGGTGTTGAACAGTGAGAACACATGGACACAGGGAGAGGAGCATCACACACTGGGGTCTCTTGGGGAGACAAGGGAGGGACAGTGGAGGAGTGGGTAGGTTGGAGGTGGGACAACATGGGGAGAAATGCCAGATGTAGGTGACAGAGGGATGGAGGCTGCAAACCACATTGCCACGTGTGTGTCTATGCAACAATCCTGCATGAGCTGCACATGTACCCCAGAAGCTAAAGTACAATTAAAAACAAAAACAAAAAAACAAAAAAAAAAAACCTCCAACTAGGTTGACCTAATTGACTCTACTTAGTTATGAGGTTTAGCCATTTAGAAATCTTCATTACACTGTCAAGTGCATTCTCGTTTCTCAGTCATATCCAAAGGAATATCCTTAGATACTTTGTCAAACACTAGGCCAAATTGAGATATCCTCCAAACAAGAGGTATTATTAAACGTTTGGTCTGGTAGACTGAGAAATAAAATCAATGACTTAGGTCCAGTATAAAAGGCATAGATGGTGCATTTCTGCCTCTTATTGCTGATCATTTATCTTTCTAGGTTTGCAAAAGTGTCACATATATATATTTCAAAATTAATTTTATGTAATTAGAACATTGAACTGGGACTGAAGAGATCTGTGTTCTGGTTTGTCACCACTATTTAATGCAAATATGAAGAAGTCATTTCACTTCTGCATCCATAAACTATGAAATAGAGTGGATATAATAAATAACTTCTAAGATTTCCTGCAATTTTAGTATTGTTTTGCATCAGTCAGTTTAATGTATATAGTACCAAATAGGTTTGAGGGATTTTTTTTTTCATTTTTAATTTTACCTGACAATGGTATTTTTCCATATTATAAAATATTTACTGTAAAGGCTGTCTTATGCAGGAGTTAAGGCAGGCATCTGTGAACATAGATGAAAGAAAGTACATTTTTACTTTTACTAACATTTAACTAAACTAAGCTCTCCTTTAAATAATGAATGTAAGCAACAAACAACAGTGTTTTGATAATATTTGAGTTCTATAGCCAGTAGAAATAAAAAATTATCACATCACACTACTGATGTTGCACATATCTTAGAATATCATGTATGTTCATCACTACTTTAAAATTATGGTGATTATTAAATGTGTAATTAGATCTTATTATTTAATGTTTTAATAAAGAAATATACATATTACAAATATTGTTTTGTATAATTTGATACACACTTTTAAATAAAATTTGTTTTTACTGTAATCTTCTATATTATATTTTATTTTATCCATTCAAAGTATTATTTTAAGAAGGGTAGTAAGCATTATAAGACTGCCAAAAATGTCTATGGTTAAAAGTAACTACAGAAATGGCCTACTAGTTTAATGCTCAATCCATGCTAAGGAGAACAAAACAAATGCTCAAGGGGAATAACAAAAAATAAAACACAATGGGAAAATGTTCAAATTGCTTTTTATTCATCTTCCCATGTTACCAAATTTCTCCCTTCTCCACCAGGACCTAATGGTCTTCATGATATCCATGAATGTCTTTACCCAGACAGGGCTGTGTACAGTAGATGTCTATGAAAAAAAATAAGGGAAAATAACAAATAATACTGAGCACTTACTATGTGCCAAACACTTTCACAGAAATTATGTCATTGATTTATTTCAGTATCTTTGAGAGGAAATATAATTTTTCCCATCTTACAGTTGAAAAAAATGAGGTTGAGAAAGTTTATGGATTCTGCACAGTATGACACAACATGTAAGTGACTGAGATGAGATTAGAACCTAATGATTTTCAAATCTAAAGTCTCCTTCCATATATTCAAGTTGTATTTTACTTCCCAGAATAATCATAATTACTTGAACATCTCCACTGTATGTTTGAAACCCTTCTCTAGCTGAACATTACCAACGTCTCTAAAAGGTCAATATTGTCCCCATTTTACACATGCACAAAATGGGAAATTGATTATTGAGCAAGATGGCTGAATAGGAGCAGTTCTGGTCTGCAGCTCCCAGATAGACCAATGCAGAAGGTGGGTGACTTCTGCATTTCCAACTGAGTTACCCAGTTCATCTCATTGGGACTGGTTAGACAGTGAGTGCAGCCAGTGGAGGGCAAGCAGAAGCAGGATGAGGTATTGCCTCACCTGGGAAGTGTAAGGGGTTAGGGAACTCCCTCCCCTACTCAAGGGAAGCCATGAGAGACTGGGCCATAAGGGATAGTTCTATCCAACCCAAATTCTATGCTTTTCCCATGGTCTTCACAACCTGCCAACCAGGAGATTCCATTAGGTGCCTACACCACCAGGACCCTGGGTTTCAAGCACGAAACTGGGCAGCTATTTGTGCAGATGCTGAGCTAGGTGCAGACGTGTGTGTGTGTGTGTGTGTGTTTCTTTACCACAGTCACACCTTGGATGCCAGTGAGATAGAACTGTTCACTTCCCTGGAAAGGAGGCTGAAGCCAGGGAGCCAAGTCGTCTTGCTCAGCGAATCCCACTCCCATGGGAGTGGGATTCTGCAGAAACCTACAAGCCAGAAGAGAGTGAGTACTAAATATTTAACATTCCAAAATAAAAGAATTTTCAACCCAGAATGTCATGGATCCCATCAAGCCAAGTTCTACTCTCTTGAAATTCTTGCTGCCAGTACAGAAGTCTGAAGTCAACCTGCTCAAGTGCCTCTCTAGATTTCTTTTCTTTGGGCAAGACATCTCTGAAAGGAAGGCAGCAGCCCAAGAAAGTGGCTTACAGATAAAATTCCAATCTCCCTGGAACAGATCACTTGGGGGAAGAAGGGGCTGCCAGTGAAGCTTCAGCACACTTAAATGTTCCTGCTTGCTGGCTCTGAAGAGGGTAGCAGACTTCCCAGCACAGCACTTGAGCTCTTGAAAAAGACAGACTACCTCTTCAAGTGGTTCCCTGATACCCAGGCCTCCTAATGGGAAGACAACTCCCAGCAGCTTCCAACAGACATCTCATACAGGAGAGATCTGACTGGCATCTGGCAAGTGCCACTTTGGCATAACACTTCCAGAGGAAGGAGCAGGCAGCAATCTTTACTGTTCTGTAGCCTCCACTGGTGATACTCAGGCAATAAGGGTCTAGAGTAGACCTTCAGAAAACCCCAGAAGATGTGCAGAAGAGAAGCTTGATTGGTAGAAGGAAAACTAACAAATAGAAAGCAATAGCATCAACATTAACAAAAAAGATGAACACACAAAAACCCCATCCAAAGGTCACTAACATGAAAGGCCAAACGTAGATAAATCCATCAAGAGGAGGGGAAAAAAAGTGCACAACGGCTAAAAACTCCAAAAACAGAATATCTCTTCTCCTCAAAATGATAACAACTCCTCACCAGCCAAGGGAGCAAAATTGGATGAAGAATGAATTTGATGAATTGACAGAAGTAGGTTTCAGAAGGTGAGTAATAACAAACTCCTCTGAGTTAAAGGAGCATGTTTTAACCCAATACCAAAAGGCTAAGAACCTTGATAAAAGATTACAGAAACTGCTAACTAGAATAACCAGTTTAGAGAAGAACATAAATGACCATATGGAGCTGAAAAACACAGCACAAGAACTTTGTTAAGCATACACAAATATCAGTAGATGAATTGATCAAGTGGAAGAAAGGATATCAGAGTTTGAAGATCAACTTAATGAAATAAACTGTGAAGACAAGATTAGAGAAAAAAGATGAAAAGGAATGAACAAAGCATCTGAGAAATGTGGGACTATGTGAAAGGACAAAACCTGCGTTTGATTGGTGTACCTGTAGGTGAGAAAGAGAATGAAACCAAGCTGAAAAACACACTTTAAAGTGTTATCTAGAACTTACCCAATGTAGCAAGACAGGCCCAACATTCAAATTCAGAAAATACGAAGAACACCACAAATGTACTACTCAAGAAGAGCAACCCAAAGACAACTAATTGTCAGATTCACCAAGGTGGAAATGAAAGAAAAAATGTTAAGGGAAGCCAGAGAGAAAGATCGAGTTATCCACATAGGAAAGTCCATTGGACTAACAGTGAATCTCTCTGTAGAAACCCTTCAAGCCAGAAGAGAGGGAGTAGTAATATTCAACATTCCAAAATAAAAGAATTTTCAACCGAGAATGTCATATCTAGTCAAACTAAGCTTCATAAGTGAATGAGAAATACAATCCTTTACAGATATGTAAATTCTGAGGTATTTTGTCACCACCAGGCCTGCCTTACAAGAGCTCCTGAAGGAAGCACTAAATATGAAAAAAAAAAAAAAAATAGCACCAGCCACTGCCAAAACACACAAAGATATGAAGACACATGCACATGTATGTTTATTGCAGCACTGTTCACAATAGCAAAGACTTGGAACCAGCCCAAATGCCCATCAACAATAGAATGGATAAAGAAAATGTATCACATATACACCATGAAACACTATGCAGCCATAAAAAGAAATGAGTTCACGTGCTCTGCAAGGATATGGATGAAGCTGGAAACCATCATTCTCAGCAAACTAACACAAGAACAGAAAACCAGACACCACATGTTCTCACTCATAAGTGGGAGCTGAAAAATGAGAACACGTGGACTCAGGGAGGAGAACATCAAACACTGAGCTCGTAGTGGGTGTGGGGGGCTAGAGAAGGGATAGCATTAGGAGAAACACCTAATGTAGATGATGGATTGATGGGTGCAGCAAACCACCATGGCATAGATATACCTATGAAAAAAATCTGCACATTCTGCAAATGTATTGCAGAATGTAAAGTACATTAAAATAGTAATAATAATGAAGAAAAGAAAAACTGGTACCAGCCACTGCAAAAACATATTGAAATGAAAAAAACATCAACACTATTAAGAAACTGCATCAACTAATGGGCAAAATAACCAGCTAGCCTCATAATGACAAGATCAAATTCACACATAACAATATTAACCTTAAATGTACATGGGTTAAATGCCCCCAATTCAAAGGCACACACCGGCAAATTGGATAAAGGGTCAAGACTCCTTGGTGTACTGCATTCAGGAGACCCATCTTACATGCAAAGACACATATATGCTCAAAATAAAGGGATTTAGAAACATTTACCAAGAAAAAAAAAAAGCAGGGGTTGCAATCTTAGTCTGTCATAAAAACCTACTTTAATCCAATGAAGATCAAAAAAGACAAAGGAAGGCATTACATGATGGTAAAGGGATCAATACAACAAGAAGAGCTAACTATCCTAAATACATATGCACCCAATAGAGGAGAACCCAGATTCATAAAGCAAGTTTTTAGAGACCTAAAAAGAGGCTTTGATTCCCACACAATGATAGTCAGACTTTAAAATCCCACTGTCAATATTAGACAGATTGAGACAGAAAATTAACAAGAATTTTCAGGACTTGAACTCAGCACTGGACCAAGAAAACCTAATAGACATCTACAGAAATATATATATTTATTATATATTTATATATATATTTATTATATATTTATATATATTATATATTATATATATATATGCAACACTATACCAACTAGAGTTCAACAAGTTTTCAGGATAATAGGTCAACGTGCAAACATCAATTGTATTTACAAAGCCTAGCAATAAAAATAAACAAAAAAAAATGAGTGTTATTTAAAATATATCAAAAAGAATAAAAAACATTGAAATGAATATTTCAAAGTAGTATAAGGCTTGTAAATTGAAAAACATAAAACATTGTTGAAAAACAAAAAGGAAATTAAAATAAAATGAAAGACAACATACTTATGGACTGGCAGATGATTATTTTAAGATAACAATACTTTCCAAATTGATCTACATATATAAAGCAATTTCTATCAAAATTTCAGATGTCCATTTTTAGTAATTTGGAAAGCTGATTTAAAATTTATATGTAATTTAAAAAAACTCCAAATAATCAAAAATAAGTTCTAAAAAGAACACTACCCAATTCAAAACCTTACTCCAAAGCTATAGTCATTTATACAGTGTGACAGTGGCATATGGATTAACATACCCATAAATGAAACAGAATTGTGAATCCAGAAATAAACTCTAACTTTTATATACAAATTGGTTTTTGACAAAGATTCCAAAGCTACTTAATGCCAAAAAAAATCTTTTCAATAAGACTATATGCAAAAGAATGTAGTTAGACTGCTTTCTCTCACCATACTTAAAATTTAACTCCAAATATTTTAGAGATCGAATAAAAAAGATAAATACCACATTGAGATACCATCTCACACCAGTAAGAATGGCGATCATTAAAAAATCGGGAAACAACAGATGCTGGATAGGATGTGGAGAAATAGGAACACTTTTACACTGTTGGTGGGAATGTAAATTAATTCAACCATTGTGGAAGACAGTGTGGCGATTCCTCAAGGACCTAAAAATAGAAATCCCATTTGACCCAGCAATCCCATTACTGGGTATATATCCAAAGGATTATAAATCATTCTACTACAAGGACACGTGCACACGAATGTTCATTGCAGCACTGTTTACAATAGCAAAGACCTGGAACCAACCCAAATGCCCATCGATGATAGACTGGATAGGGAAAATGTGGTACATATACACCATGGAATATTATGCAGTGATCAAAAACGATGAGTTCACATCCTTTGTAGGGACATGGATGAACCTGGAAACCATCATTCTCAGCAAACTGACACAAGAGCAGAAAATCAAACACCATATATTCTCGCTCATAGGCGGGTGTTGAACAATGAGAACACATGGACACAGGGAGGGGAGCGCTACACACTGGGGTCCGTTGGGGGGAAATGGGGGAGGGGCGGGGGGGGTGGGGAGGTGGGAAGAGATAGCATGGGGAGAAATGACAGATACAGGTGAGGGGACGGAAGGCAGCAAAGCACACTGCCATGTGTGTACCTATGCAACAATCTTGCATGTTCATCACATGTACCCCAAAACCTAAAATGCAATAAAAAAAATGAAAAAAAAAGATAAATATACAAAGCTATTAGAAGAAAATATAGGTGTAAAACTTTGTACACTTGCATTAGGCAATTGTTTCTTATACACAATAATAAATCACAAGCTACAAAATTAAAATAAATAAATTGAACTTTATCAAAATTAAGATCTTTTGGTCTCTCACTGCAGCTGAAGCTCCAGGTCTCATCTTTACTTCTCTGTATTCTCTGCTCCTAGAGGTCCAGCCTCTATGGCCTGTGAACAGCAGTTATTGGAACATCCACAGCTAAGATTCCAGAACCCCCTGGAAGCCTACAAATTGTTCTGTTTAATGTTCTGGGTGGAAGCATTTACGTAGTTTTAATAAAGTGCCTCATGTGACTCAGAAAAAATTGAAATTTAGGGATGTAGTCATAGAAATCTCTCTGGAGGAGTGACAGTGCCTGGACAGTGCACAGTATAATTTATATAGAAATGCAATGTTAGAGAATTAGAGAAACCTGATATTCCTTTTGCCCTGAATAATCAACAGTGGCATCCAGGTAGTATAAGTCATGTGCACTGGGTGAGGCTGAGATGTGCTGTCTTCAGCTGTGACCCAGTCACATTCCCAAACATAGTGGCTATGAGGAAAGACACCTTGTGCTTGAAAAAAAGTAGAGAAAAAAGTAAAGGAGACTCTGTCTTGAAGCTTAGGTAACAACTTGGCCACAATGGGGTAGAGCATCAAGCAGGCTCTTGGGGTTTCCAGTTCCAGGCCTTGGCTCTTAAGAAGCATTTCTGGACTTGGCCTAAGCCATAGGGAAGCCAATTGCTCTGAAGGGCAAGTTCTAGACCTGGAAGCATTCACCACAAGTTGACTGAACAGGTTTGGGGCCTTAAGTGAACATTCGTGGTAGCTCACAATTACTCCTCATGGGCCTGGAAAGGTGCTGGCCATGGAAAGAGACTTCTCTGCCTCTAGAAAGGAGAATAAAGAGTAGAAAGGACTAAATCCTGGGGTTTATATGTCAGCTCAGTCACAGTAGACTAGAAAATCAGGTAAATTTCTAAAATTTCTGACTCTAGACCATGGCTCTTAGACAGCATCCCAGGACCTGCCCAGGGCCTGGCGGAACTTGCTACCCTGAATAGAAGGACACAACCATGGCTGGCATTAGCACCTGCTGATTATAGAGCCATAGTGCCTTGAGCAAACATAAACAGTAGCCAGGTAGTGGTCACAGAAGGCCTTGAGCAAGACCAACTGCTATGCTGGGTTCAGGTTTGACCGAACCCAGTCCCAGTGATAGTGGCAGTAGGGGCACCTATGTCACTCCATACCTAGTGCCAGGCAGCTTGTCACAAAGAGAGAGAGAGACTTCATTTATTTGGGAATAAAAAAAAGACTATGACAAGAGAATAAGAGTCTCTGCCTGAAAATCAAAGAAAATTCTTCTGGATCTCATCCAAGTTCTGCAATGTGACACCTCAGTGAGTCTACAAGAGTCACAGCATTACTGAACTTGGGGTACTCCCTGATGCAGATACATCTGTAGTGACCAAAAATGTAGATTACAACACTCAGGTTCTTCCAAATGCCTGGAAAACCTTCTTAAAAAGGATGGTATACTTAGGATTGTCTTGGCTAGATAGGCTCTTTCTTGAGTCAATATAAAATTTAAAGTAGATGGAAATGACATTAAATCTATAAGTTACTTTGGGCAGTATGACCATACTCCTGATATTTATTCTTCCTATCAGGAGACATTACTCAACCAGACTTCAAACTATACTACAAGGCTACAGAACCAAAACAACATGGTACTGGCATCAAGACAGATATATAGACCAATGGAACGTAACAGAAGTCCCGAATATAACGTCACACATCTACAATCACCTGATCTTTGACAAAACTGAAAAAAAATCAAGCAATAGGAAAAGGATTCCCTATTATGCAGAAAACTGAAACTGGACCCCTTTTTTACAGCTTATACAAAAACAAACTCAAGATGGATTAAAGACTTAAACATAAGACCTAAAGCCATAAAAACCATAGAAGAAAATCTAGGCAATATTATTCAGGACATAGACATGGGCTAAGACTTTATGAGTACAACACCAAAAGCAATTGCAACAAAAGCCAAAATAGATAAATGAGATCAAATTAAACTAAAGTGCTTCTGCACAGCAAAAAGAACTATCATCAGAGTGAACAGACAACCTACAGAATGAGAGAACATTTTTGCAATCTATCCATCTGACAAAGGGCTAGTATCCAGAATCTACGAGAAACTTAAACAAATTTCCAAGAAAAAACAAACAACCTCATCAAAAAGTGGGCAAAAGATATAAACAGACACTTCACGAAAGATGACATTTATGCAGCCAACAAACATATGAAAAAAAAAATCTCATCATTACCAGTCATTAGAGAAATGCAAATCAAAACCACAATGAGATACCATCTCACACCCATTAGAATGGCAATCATTCAGAAGTCAGGAAGCAACAGATGCTGGAGATGATGGGTACAAATAGGAATGCTTTTACACTGTGAGTGGGATTGTAAATTAGTTCAACCATTGTGAAAGACAGTGTGGCAATTCCTCTAGAATCTAGAAGTAGAAATACCATTTGACCCAGCAATCACATTACTGGGTATATACCCAAAGGATTATACATTATTCTACTATAAAGACACATACACACGTATGTTTATGGCAGCACTATTCACAATAACAAAGACTTGGAACCAACCCAAATGCCCATCAATGGTAGACTGAATAAGAAAAATGTGGCACGTGCACATATACACCATGGAATACTATGCAACCATTTAAAAAAATGTGTTCATGCCCTTTGCAGGGACATGGATGAAGCTGGATACCATCAATCTCAGCGAACTAACACAGGAACAGAAACCAAACACAGCATGTTCTCACTCATAATTGGGAGTTGAACAATGAAAGCACATAGGCACAGAGAGGGAAACATTACACACTGGGGTCTGTCGGGGGTGGGAGGTTAGTGAAGGGATAGTATTACAAGAAATATCTAATGTAGATGATGTGTTGGTAGGTGCAACAAAACACCATGGCATGTGTATACCTATTTAACAAACCTGCACATTCTGCACATGTATCTCAGAACTTAAACTATTTTTAAAAAAGGATGGCATAATAAAGATCAGACTAAGACCATAATGTGTATTATATTGTTACGTGCCCAGACACTGAAGAAGATCTGCTAGCATCAACACCATCAAAGAAAACAAGACCTCACCAGACTAACTAGCAAGGCACTAGAAACCAATCCTAGAGAGACAGACATATGTGACTTTTCAGACAGGGGATTTAAAATAACTGGTTTGAAAAACACACACACACACACACACACAAATAAAATATAGAGAAAAAATCAGAATCTTATTAGATAAATTTAACAAAAAGATAAAAATAATATAAAAGAATCAAGCAGAAATTCAGAAGCTGAAGAATGCAAATGACCTACTGAAGAATGCACAGAGTCTCTTAATAGTAGAATTAGTCAAACAGAAAAAGAATCCATGAACTTGAAGTCAGCATATTTAAAAATATGTAGTCAGAGAAGATGGAAAGAAAAAAAAAGACAAAAAAGAATGAAACATACCTGCATGTTATAGAAAATAACCACAAAAAGGAAAATCTAACAGTTATTGACCACAAAGAGGAGGTAAAAAAAGAGAGATTGAGATAGAAAATTTATTCAGAGATGATAACAGAACCTCGCAAACCTAGAAAAAGTTATATAATTCAAGTAAAAGAAAGTTTTGGAACCCCAAGCAAATTTAACCTAAAGAAGACTACCTAAAGACATTTAGGAATCAAACTCCTAATGATCAAGGAGAAAGGAAAAACCCTAAAAGGAGCAAGAGAAAAGAAACAAATAATATACAGTGGTGTTACAATACATTTGGCAGCAGAACTTTCAGAGGAATCTTTACAGGCCAGCAAAGAGTGACATAATTTTTTTTTTTTTTTTTTTTTTTTTTTTTTTTTTTTGAGACGGAGTTTCGCTCTTGTTACCCAGGCTGGAGTGCAATGGCGCGATCTCGGCTCACCGCAACCTCCACCTCCTGGGTTCAGGCAATTCTCCTGCCCCAGCCTCCTGAGTAGCTGGGATTACAGGCACGTGCCACCATGCCCAGCTAATTTTTTGTATTTTTAGTAGAGACGGGGTTTCACCATGTTGATCAGGATGGTTTCGATCTCTCAACCTCGTGATTCACCCGCCTCGGCCTCCCAAAGTGCTGGGATTACAGGCTTGAGCCACCGCGCCCGGCCAGCATAATATTTTTAACTTGCTGAAGGGAATAAAAAAATCTTTTACCTTAGAATAGTAGGTCTGATGAAAATACTTTTTAAACATGAAGGAGAAATAAAGACTTTCCCAAGCAAATATAAGCTGAAAGATTTTATCAACACCAGATCTGTCTTTAAGAAATGCTATAGAGTGTTTGTTAATCTGAAAAAGAACACTAATGAGCAATAAAAAATAATCTAAAGGTATAAAACTCACTGATAATAGTAAGTACTCAGATAAAGCCAGAATGTTACAAAACTATAATTGTGATGTGTAAGCTACTCATATCTTGAGTAGAAAAACTAAAAGGTAAGCCAGTAAAAAAATAGTAACCACAACTTTTCCAGACAAAGTTCAATACCGTATAAATTTTAAAAAAGGTAAAAAGTGGGGGTGATTATGTTAAGTGTAGAATTATATTAGTTTTCTCTTAACTTGTTTGTTAATTTGTTGTTGTTGTTGTTTATCCAATTAATGTTATGTTGTGATCTCTTTAAAATAATAGATTATAAGATACTATTTGCAAGCCTCATGGTAACATCAAATCAAAAATATATAGCAGGTATTCAATAAAAAGCAAGAAATTGAAACATACCACCAGAAAATAGTCACCTTCACAAAGAGGAAGACAGGAAGAAAAATAAAAAGGCAGAGAAGACCACAAGGAAAACCAGAAAACATATAACAAAATGACAGGAGTAAGTCCTTACTTAGCACAACATTGAATTTAAATAGACTAAACTCTCTCTTTTTTTTCTTCTTTTTCTTTTTCTTTCTTTCTTTCTTTCTTTCTTTCTTTCTTTCTTTCTTTCTTTCTTTCTTTCTTTCTTTTTTTTTTTTTAATAAAGATGAGGTTTCACCATGATAGCCAGGCTGGTCTTGAACCCCTGACCTCAGGTGATCCACCCACCTCGACCTCCCAAAGTGCTAGGATTACAAGTGTGAGCCACTGTGCCGGGCCTAGACTAAACTCTCTAATCAAAAAATATATAGTGGCTGAAAAAATAAAATCAAGACCTAATCATCTTCTGTCTGCAAGAAACACACTTCACCTATAAACATACACAGATTTAAAATAAAAGGATGAAAAAGTATTCCATGCAAATTAAAACCAAAGTAAGGCAGGAGTAGCTATACTTACATGAGACAAAATACATTTCAATACAAAAACTACAAAAAGAGATAGAGAATGCCATTACATAATGATAAGGGTTAATTATACAAGAAGATATATAACAATTTTAAAGATATATGCACTCAACACTGGAGCACCCACATTTATATAGCAAATATTAATAGAGCTGAAAAGGAATATAGTCCCCAATGGAATAATAGCTAGAGACGTTGACACCCACTTTTAGCATCAAACACATCATCCAGAAAGAAAATCAACAAAGAAACATTAGATTTAATCTGCATTATAGACCACATAAACCTAAGAGACATTTACAAAAAATTTCATCCAAGAGCTGCAGAATACAGAATACACATTTTTCTCCTCATCCCATCGATTATTGTCAAGAACAAACCGTGGGTTGACCAAAAACAAACAAACAAAACAAAACAAAACAAAACAAAAAAACCTCTAAAATCATTTAAAAAGTTGAAATAATACCTAGCATCCTCTCAAATAGCAATGGAATAAAACTAGAAATCAATACAAGAGAAATTTTGGCAACTGGGCTAACACATGAAAATTAAGCAATATGCTTTTGAATGACAAGTGGATCAATAAAAAATATTTTAAAAAGAAATCATAACATTTCTTAAAACAAATGGAAATGGAAACACAATGTACCAAAATTTCTTGAACACAGCAGATGCACTACCAAAAAAATTATAGCCATAAGCACCTCTATCAAAAATGTAACAAAACAATAAATGCTTAGGGAATACTCTATTTATCAAAATATAGTTACTGCTTATTGTGTGACTCTATCAAAGTATCCCATGTACTCTATAAATACATACATCTACTATTTATTCACTTTTTTTTAAATTAAGAACGAGAAATACTAGGCCAAAATGGTGGCTTATGCTTGTAATCCCAGCCCTTTGAGAGGCTGAGGCAGGCAGACTAGCTGAGGTCAGGAGTTCAAAACCAGACTGGTTAACATGGAGAAATTCCATTTCTATTAAAAATACAAAATTTAGCCTGTGTGGTGGTAGGCTTCTGTAATCTCAGCTACTCGAGAGGGTGAGGCAGGCTTGAACCAAAGATGTGGAGTTTGCAGTGAGCCAAGATGTGCCATTGCACTCCAGCCTGGGCAACAAGAGTAAAACTATCTCGGAATGCTGGGAAGATGGCCACCTAAGAACAGCTCAGGACTTCAGCTCCCAGTGAAAGTGCAGAGGGTGAGTGGACGCCGCATTTCCAGACGAACTCTTATTGCCCACAGACCAGGAGATACCCAGGCAGAGTGGTCGCCAGCGTCACAGTCCCAGCCGGTGCAGCTGTTTTGGCCCCCGTGGGGCTGATTCCGCCCGCGCGGCTGCTGTGACCACTCCCTGTTGCTGCGGTTCTCCATACAAAAGCCACTGGTCTGGGAGCCCTCTTAGCTGGCGATCAGAGCCCTGAGACGGCAGAATAGCCCATTCATCTGAAATAGCGAGCCAGGCCAGGAGATTCCTAGGCCAAAAATCCACCAGGAGCCGGTGCCGCGGTTCGAGCCAACTCCGTGAGTCGCAGCACGGGAGATCCCGGCACCTTTTCAACAAGCGACCGGAACGCGGGGTCCTTCAACTTAAAAGAAAAGACTCTGAGTCAGGGAGCCAGGTGATCAGGCTCGGTTGGTCCCACCCCTCCACCCCCAACAACAACGAAAACAAAAACAGTAATTGGAAACCCTCTGGGTTGAGCCCTTCAAACCAAGCACAGCTGAACCAGGAAGGTCCGGCTCCGTGGGGGAGGGGCTTCCGCCATTACTGAGACTCTCCACAGCTTTGGAGGCAGGCTGCCGTTGCCGAGGCAACCCGCCGTTGCCGAGGCAACCTGCCACAACAGAGAGAGTCCACCATAACAGAGGCGGGGCCACCATTGCCCAGACAGTTCTAAATACGCCCATATAAAAAGGACTGCAGAGAAGAGCTCAGGGCAGCTGGGCGGAGCCCACAGCAGCTCAGCAAAGCCCCTGCGGGCAGGCAGTGGCTAGGCCTGCTGCTAGCTGGGCGGGTCCGACCTGAAAGAAAAATCAAAAAAGGCAGTAGTGCAACGGAAACTCATAAAGCTCCAACTCCCTGGGACAGAGACAGACAACAGGTGGATAAACCCACAAAAATAGGTAGAAACCAGCGTAAAAAGGATGAAAACTCCTGAAACCAGAACACCTCTCCTCCTAAAAGGGATCACAACTCCTCACCAGCAAGGGAACCAGACCGGATGGAGAAGGAGGGTGATGAAATGACAGAATCAGACTTCAGAAGGTGGGTAGTAAGAAACTACAATGAGCTAAAAGAACATGTTCTAACCCATCGCAAAGAAAATAGGAACCTTGAAAAAAGATTGGACGAACTGCTGACGAGAATGGACAGCATAGAGAAGAGTATAAGTGAATTGATGGAGCTGAAAAACGCAACACGAGAACTTCGTGAAGCATGCACAGGCTTCAACAGCCGAATTGACCAAGCAGAGGAAAGGATATCAGAGGACGAAGATCAACTCAATGAAATAAAAAGAGAAGGCAAGAACAGAGAAAAAAGCGCAAAAAGGAATGAACAAAATCTTCAAGAAATGTGGGACTATGAAAAAGACCTACTCTACGTCTGATAGGTGTACCTGAATGTGATGAAGAGAATGAATCCAAGCTGGAAAATACTCTTCAGGATATTATCCAGGAAAACTTCCCTAACCTAGCAAGGCAGACCAATATTCAAATCCAGGAAATACAGAGAACACCACAAAGATATTCCTCAAGAAGAGCAACGCCAAGGCACATAATCGTCAGATTCACCAGGGTTGAAATGAAAGAGAAAATGCTAAGGGCAACCAGAGAGAAAGGTCGGGTTACCCACAAAGGGAAGCCCATTAGACTCACAGCAGATCTCTCAGCAGAAACCCTACAAGCCAGAAGAGACTGGGGGCCAATATTCAGCATCCTTAAAGAAAAGAACTTTCAACCCAGAATCTCCTATCCAGCCAAACTAAGCTTCATAAGTGAAGGAAAAATAAAATCCTTTGTGAACAAGCAAGCACTCAGAGATTTCATCACCACCAAACCTGCTCTACAAGAACTCCTGAAAGAGGCTCTACACATATAAAGGAACAACCAGTACCAGCCACTCCAAAAACACACCAAATGGTAAAAAAGCATCAACACAATCAAGAATCTGCATCAACTAACCAACAAAACAGCCAGGTAGCATCAAAATGACAGCATCAAATTCACACATAACAATACTATCCCTAAATGTCAATGGACTAAATGCCCCAATCAAAAGACACAGACTGGCAAATTGGATAAAAAGCCAAAACCCATCAGTGTGCTGTATCCAGGAAACCCAGCTTACACGCAAGGATACACAAAGGCTCAAAATAAAGGGATGGAGGAAGATCTACCAAGCAAATGGAGAGCAAAAAAAGGCAGGAGTTGCAATTCTCATCTCTGATAAAATAGACTTTAAAGCAACAAAGATCAAAAGAGACAAAGAAGGACATTACATAATGGTAAAAGGATCACTGCAACAAGAAGAGCTAACGATCCTAAATATATATGCACCCAATACAGGAGCACCCAGATACATAAGGCAAGTTCTTAATGACTTAAACAAAGAGACTTAGACTCCCACACAATAATAGTGGGAGACGTTAACACCCCATTGTCAATATTAGACAGATCAACCAGACAGAAAATCAACAAGGATATCCAGGACCTGAATACAGACCTGGAACAAGCAAACCTAATAGACATTTACAGAACTCTCCACCCCAAATTCACAGAATATACATTCTTCTCAGCACCACATCACACCTACTCTAAAATTGACCACATAATTGGCAATAAATCACTCCTCAGCAAATGCAAAAGAACAGAAATCATAACAAACAGTCTCTCAGACCACAGTGCAATCGAGTTAGAACTCAGAATGCAGAAACTAACTCAGAACCGCTTGGCTTCATGGAAACTGAACAACTTGCTCTTGAATGTTGACTGGATAAACAATGAAATGAAGGCAGAAATAAAGATGTTCTTCGAAACCAATGAGAACGAAGACACAACATACCAGAATCTCTGGGACACATTTAAAGCAGTCTCTAGAGGAAAATATATAGCAATAAGTGCCCACATGAGAAGAAAGGAGAGATCTAAAATTGACACCCTATCATCAAAATTGAAAGAGCTAGAGGAGCAAGATCAAAAAAACTCAAAACCTAGCAGAAGACAGGAAATAACTAAGATCAGAGCAGAACTGAAGGAAATAGAGACACAAAAAACTCTTCAAAAAATCAATAAATCCAGGAGCTGGTTTTTTGAAAAGATCAACAAAGTAGACAGACCACTAGCCAGAATAATAAAAAAGAAAAGAGAGAATAACCAAATTGATGCAATAAAAAAGGATAAAGGGGATATCACCACGGATTCCAAAGAAATCCAAACCATCATCAGAGATTATTACAAACAACTCTATGCACATAAACTAGTAAACCTGGAAGAAATGGATAAATTCCTGGACACCTGCAACCTCCCAAGCCTAAACCTGGAAGAAGCCAAAACCCTGAATAGACCAATAACATGGTCTGAAGTCGAGGCAGCAATAAAGAGCCTACCACCCAAAAAAAGCCCAGGTCCAGATGGGTTCACAGCCGAATTCTACCAGACATACAAGGAGGAGCTGATACCATTCCTTCTGAAACTATTCCAGACAATCCAAAAAGAGGGAATCCTTCCCAAATCATTTTACGAGACAAACATCATCCTGATACCAAAACCCGGCAGAGACTCAACAAGAAAAGAAAATTTCAGGCCAATATCCATGATGAAAATAGATGCAAAAATCTTCTATAAAATACTGGCACACCGATTGTAACAGCATATCAAAAAGCTCATCCACCATGATCAAGTAGGATTCATCCCGGGGATGCAAGGCTGGTTCAACATACGCAAGTCCATAAACGTAATTCACCACATAAACAGAACCAAAGACAAAAACCACATGATTATCCCGATTGATGCAGAGATGGCTTTTGACAAAATTCAACAACCCTTTATGCTAAAAACCCTCAATAAACTAGGTATTGACGGAACATATCTCAAAACAATAAAAGCTATTTACGACAAACCAACAGCCAATATCATACTGAATGGGCAAAAACTGGAAGCATTCTCTTTGAAATCTGTCACTAGACAAGGATGCCCTCTCTCACCACTCCTATTCAATATAGTACTGGAAGTTCTAGCCAGAGCAATCAGGCAAGAAAAAGAAATAAAGGGTATCCAAATTGGAAAGGAGGAAATCAAATTGTCTCTATTTGCAGATGACATGATTGTATATCTGGAAGACCCCATCATCTCAGCCCAAAATCTCCTGAAACTGATAAACAACTTCAGCAAAGTCTCAGGATACAAAATCAACGTGCAAAAATCACAAGCATTCCTATACACCAGTAATAGACTTCAAGAGAGCCAAATCAAGAACGAAGTGCCATTCACAATTGCTACAAAGAGAATAAAGTACCTAGGAATACAACTAACAAGGAACGTAAAGGACCTCTTCAAGGAGAACTACAAGCCATTGCTCAACGAAATAAGAGAGGATACAAACAGATGGAGAAACATTCCATGTTCATGGTTAGGAAGAATCAACATCGTGAAAATGGCCATACTGCCCAAAGTAATTTACAGACTCAACGCTATTCCCATCAAGCTACCAATGACCTTCTTCACAGAACTGGAAAAAAACACCTTAAACTTCATATGGAACCAAAAGAGAGCCCGCATAGCCAAGTCAATTCTAAGCAAAAAGAACAAAACGGGAGGCATCACACTACCAGACTTCAAACTATACTACAAGGCTACAGTAATCAAAACAGCATGGTACTGGTACCAAAACAGAGATATAGACCAATGGAACAGAACAGAGGCCTCAGAGGAAATACAACATACCCACAACCATCTGATCTTCGACAAACCTGACAAAAACAAGCAATGGGGAAAGGACTCCCTGTTTAATAAATGGTGTTGGGAAAACTGGCTAGCCATGTGCAGAAAGCAGAAACAGGACCCCTTCCTGACACCTTACACCAAAATTAACTCCAGATGGATTAAAGACTTAAACATCAGACCTAATACCATAAAAACCTTAGAAGAAAATTTAGGCAAAACCATTCAGGACATAGGTGTAGGCAAGGACTTCATGACCAAAACACCAAAAGCAATGGCAACAAAAGCCAAAATAGACAAATGGGACCTAATCAAACTCCACAGCTTCTGCAAGGCAAAAGAAACAGTCAGTAGAGTGAATCGGCAACCAACAGAATGGGAAAAAATTTTTGCAGTCTACCCATCTGACAAGGGGCTGATATCCAGAATTCACAAAGAACTAAAGCAGATCTACAAGAAAAAAACAAACAAGCCCATTCAAAAATGGGCGAAGGATATAAACAGATACTTTACAAAAGAAGACATACAGGAGGCAAACAAAAATATGAAAAAATGCTCATCATCACTGGTCATCAGAGAAATGCAAATCAAAACCACATTGAGATACCATCTCACACCAGTTAGAATGGCGATCATTAAAAAAATCGGGAAACAACAGATGCTGGATAGGATGTGGAGAAATAGGAACACTTTTACACTGTTGGTGGGAATGTAAATTAATTCAACCATTGTGGAAGACAGTGTGGCGATTCCTCAAGGACCTAAAAATAGAAATCCCATTTGACCCAGCAATCCCATTACTGGGTATATATCCAAAGGATTATAAATCATTCTACTACAAGGACACGTGCACACGAATGTTCATTGCAGCACTGTTTACAATAGCAAAGACCTGGAACCAACCCAAATGCCCAACGATGATAGACTGGATAGGGAAAATGTGGTACATATACACCATGGAATATTATGCAACCATCAAAAACGATGAGTTCACGTCCTTTATAGGGACATGGATGAACCTGGAAACCATCATTCTCAGCAAACTGACACAAGAGCAGAAAATCAAACACCGTATATTCTCACTCATAGGCGGGTGTTGAACAATGAGAACACATGGACACAGGGAGGGGAGCACTACACACTGGGGTCCGTTGAGGGGAAATGGGGGAGGGGCGGGGGGGTGGGGAGGTGGGAAGAGATAGCATGGGGAGAAATGACAGATACAGGTGAGGGGACGGAAGGCAGCAAAGCACACTGCCATGTGTGTACCTATGCAACAATCTTGCATGTTCATCACATGTACCCCAAAACCTAAAATGCAATAAAAAAAGAGTAAAACTATCTCAAAAAGAAAAAAAAAAAGAACTAGAAAAACTTCAAATAAACAACAGAAACCCAAACCCTAAATAAGTAGAAGAAAAGGAATAATAAAGATCAGAGTAGAAATAAATAAAATGGAAATAAGAAAATAATACAAAATATCAACGATATAAAAAGTTGTGTTTTAGAAGATAAAGTAGACAAACTGTTAGCCAGTCTACCTAAGAAAAAGAAAACTCAAATAAAATCAGATGTGAAAAAGTAGATATTACAACTGATACCACAAAAAGTCAAAGAATGATTAGAGGCTATTATGAGAAACTATATGCCAATAAATTGGAAAATCGAGAAAAAAATGGACAAATTCCTAGACACATAGAACTTACTATAATTAAACCACGAAGAAATAAAAAATCTTAACAGACAAATAATAAATAATGAGATTGAAGCTGGAATAAAAAGTCTTCAGCAAAGGAAAGACCAGGACCTGATAGCTTCACTCTTAAACATTACTGAACACTTAAGAAACACCAATACTAATCTTAATAAAAAATATTCTGAAAAATAGTGGAAGAAATATTTCCAAACTCATTTTACGAGGATAATATTACTTTTATACCAAAATCAGAAAAGGAACACATCAAAAAAATCTATAGGCCAATATACCTGATGAACATTAACCCTGAAATACTCAAAAAAATACTAGCAAACAAAATTCAGCAATATATTACAAGAATCATTCATTGAAACCTAGTGGGATTTATCTCAGAGGTGCAAAGATGGTTCAACGTATGCAAACCAATCAATGTAATACATCATACCAACAGAATGTAGGACAAAAAACATTTAATCATTTCAATTGATGCTGAAAAGGCATTTGACAAAATTTAATATTTCTTCTTGATTAAAAAAAACTCAGAAAAACATAGTATAGAAAGAACACATCTCAACACAGTAATAACCATATACAACAGATCCATGTCTGGTATCATACTAAATGAGGAAAAACTAAAAGCTTTTCTTCTAAGATCAGAAACTGAGAAATATACCCATTATCACCACTGCTATTCAAAATAGTACTGAAAGTCCTATAGAGCAGTCAGACAAGACAAAAAAAAATCAAATTGGAAAGGATGGAGCCAAATTATCTTTGTTTGTAGATAATATAATCTTATAAAACTCAAATACTCCACCAAAAACTATTAGAATTAATAAACAAATTTGATACAGAAATGCTACAGAAATCAGTAGCATTTCTATACACCAAGAGAAAAAATCCTAAAAAAAATCATATAAACAACCCCATTTATAATTGCTAGAAGTAAAATTAAATTCTTAGAGATTAACTTAAGCAAAAAAAAAAAAAATCTACAATGAAAACTCTAAAATTTTGTTGAAATAATTTGAAGAAGATACAAAAAAAGTTTCATATTCATGGATTGGAAAACTCATATTGTTAAAATGTTCATATCACACAAAGTTATCTATAGATTCAACAAAATTCTTATCAAAATCCCAATAAGATTCTTCACAGAAACACAAAATATAATTCTAAACTTTGCACTGGTTTACAAAAGGTACAGAATAGCCAAACCTTAGCAAAAAGAACAAAACTCAAAAAATCGCATTACCTGATTTCAAGTTATGCAACTAAGCTATAGCAACAAAAACAGCATGGTACTTGACTAAAAGCATATACATAGACGAATGAACAGAATAGAGAACTCAAAAGTAAATTTGGGGTGAAGATCCAAGATGGCCAATTAGGCACAACTCCAGCACACAACACTCAGTGAGAGAGATGCAGAAATCCAGAGATCTCCTAGCTCCAACCGAGGTACCAGGTGCATTTCAAAGGGTCTGGTCCAATGGTGAGCAAAGCCCACTTAGGGCAGACCGAGGCGGGGAGGAGTGCTACTTCACCCAGAAAGTGCATTTGACTGGCTTGTCAGAGGCTCTCCCTCTGGCACTCTGGACAAGATACAGCGCTTCCCCCAGAGCCTCAGCAATACATAGAACAGGGGATCTTTGCCAGTCAAGCGCCAGGAATTACAAGCGCAGAGTTGAGTAAGAGCCTGCTGACTGAGCTAACACCCCCTCGCCCCGCCTGGAGAGAGAGGGAGCTGTAAGTGGGAGCAGCTGGACTCGCCCCTACCCATTGACCAGAGAGAGAGGAAGCTAAAAGGTGGAGATGGCCAGGTGTGGCTGGGTGGGTCCCTACCTTCCCCTACAAACTCCAGAGGGCTGAAGTTCTGACTCTAGTGGGTTGCACAGCCAGTGCCACAGTCTGAGATGAATCCTGAATGATCCAGCCCAGTGGAGGAAGGCACAGCCCATCACTAGAGGGATGAGACTGGGCTACATGTTTTAACAAAAAACACAGGAAGCCTACATAGCAATGGGACAGCATTCTTGACAACCCAGCAGTGCCTACAGGTCAGCTGAAGAGGCGGACCTAATCTCCCAGTATAAACAAAAAAGAGGCAGGAAGCCTCCCCAGTAACCTGAAGGAGTCCTTAGAAACCCATTAGCGCCTCCGCAGGCAGAAAAGTGACCTCATCAAGAGCTTCCTGACATCTCAGCCAGGTAAATCCACAAAGATGGGGAAAAAACAGCCCCAAAAAGATGAAACCATCAAAGACCAGATCACCTCTTCTCCTTCAAGGGATCACAACGCCTCAACAACACAGGATCACAACTTGACAAAGGAGTACAACAAATTGACAGAAACAGGTTTCAGAAGGTGGATAATAAAAAAAAATTATGAGTTAAAAGAACACATTTTAACTCAATAAAAAGAAACCAAAACCCTTGAAAAAAGGTTAAATGAAATGCTAACTAGAATAAGCAGCTTAGAGAAAATAAACGACTTAATGAAGTTGAAAAACACAGCACAATGGTTGAATTAATTTACATTCCCACCAACAGTGTAAAAGTGTTCCTATTTCTCCACATCCTCTCCAGCATCTGTTGTTTCCCGATTTTTTAATGATCACCATTCTAACTGGTGTGAGATAGTATCTCAATGTGGTTTTGATTTGCATTTCTCTGATGACCAGTGATGATGAGCATTTTTTCATATGTTTTTTGGCCTCCTGTATGTCTTCTTTTGTAAAGTATCTGTTCATATCCTTCACCCATTTTTGAATGGGCTTGTTTGTTTTTTCAACCATTGTGGAAGACAGTGTGGCGATTCCTCAAGGACCTAAAAATAGAAATCCCATTTGACCCAGCAATCCCATTACTGGGTATATATCCAAAGGATTATAAATCATTCTACTACAAGGACACGTGCACACGAATGTTCATTGCAGCACTGTTTACAATAGCAAAGACCTGGAACCAACCCAAATGCCCAACGATGATAGACTGGATAGGGAAAATGTGGTACATATACACCATGGAATATTACGCAGCCATCAAAAACGATGAGTTCACGTCCTTTGTAGGGACATGGATGAACCTGGAAACCATCATTCTCAGCAAACTGACACAAGAGCAGAAAATCAAACACCGTATATTCTCGCTCATAGGCGGGTGTTGAACAATGAGAACACATGGACACAGGGAGGGGAGCACTACACACTGGGGTCCATTGGGGGGAAATGGGGGAGGGGCGGGGGGTTGGGGAGGTGGGAAGAGATAGCATGGGGAGAAATGACAGATACAGGTGAGGGGACGGAAGGCAGCAAAGCACACTGCCATGTGTGTACCTATGCAACAATCTTGCATGTTCATCACATGTACCCCAAAACCTAAAATGCAATTAAAAAAAAAAGAAAATAAATTTACTTATGGAAAAAAAAAAAAAGAAAAGAAAAACACAGCACGAGAACTACGTGAAGCAAACACAGGTTTTAATAGCCGAATCGATCAAGCAGAAGAAAGGATATCAAAGATTGAAGATGAACCCAATAAAATAAAAAAGGCAAGACAAAAGACAAAAGAGTGAAAAGAAATGAACAAAGCCTCCATGAAATATGGGATTATGTCAAAAGACCTAATCTGTGCTTGATTGGTGTACCTGAATATGATGGGAAGAATGAATCCAAGTTGGAAAATATGCTTAAAGATATTATCCAGGAGAACTTCCCAAGCCTAGTAAGGCAGTCCAAATTTCAAATTCAAGAAATACAGAGAACTCCACAAAGATATTCCTCAAGAAGAGCAACCCCTAAGGCACATAATCGTCAGATTCACCAGGGCTGCAATGAAGGAAAAATGCTAAGGGCAGCCAGAGAGAAAGGTCAGGTCACCCACAGAGGGAAGCCAATCAGACTCACAGCAGATCTCTCTGCAGAAACCCTACAAGCCAGAAGAGAGTGGGGGCCAATATTCAACATCATTAAAGAAAAGAACTTTCAACCCAGAATCTCATATCCAGCCAAACTAAGCTTCATAAGTGAAGGAGAAATAAAATCCTTTATGGACAAACAATTATTGAGAAACTTTGTCACCACCAGAACTGCCCTACAAGAGCTTCTGACAGAAACGCTAAGCATGGAAAGGAACAAGTAACAGTCACAAACCAGTTGGCAAAGACCAAAAATGCAATGATGAAAATGAGTCAACTAATGGGAGAGAAAACCAGCCAGTAACAAATTGGCAGGATCAAATTCACACATAACAATATCAACATTGAATGTAAATGGCCTAAATGCCCCTATCAAAAGACACAGACTGGCAAACTAGATAAAAAAAAAATCAGAACACATCAGTGTGCTGTGTTCAGGAAACTCATCTCACATACAAAGACACACATAGACTCAAAATAAAGGGATGGAAGATTTACCAAGCAAATGGAGAAGGAAAAAAGTAGGGGTTGCAATCCTAGTCTCTGATAAAATGGACTTCAAACCAACAAAGATCAAAAGAGGCAAAGAAGGACACCACATAACAGTAAAAGAATGAATCCAACAGGAAGAGCTAACTATCCTAAATATATATGCCCCCAACACAGCAGCACCCAGATACATAAAGCAAGTTCTTAACGACCTAAAACGAGATTTATACTCCCACACAATAATAGTGGGAGACTTCAACACTCCACTGTCAATATGAGATCAACAAGACAGAAAATTAACAAGGATATCCAGGACTTGAATACAGAGCTGGACCAAGTGGACCTAATAGACACATACAGAATGCTCCATCCCGAATCCACAGAATATACATTTTTCTCAGCACCGCATTTCACTTACTCTAAAATTGAACACATCATTGGAAGCAAATTACTCCTCTGCAAATGCAAAAGAACATAATTCATAACAAACAGTCTATCATACCACAGCATAATCAGACTAGAACTCAGGATAAAGAAACAAACTCAAACCTGCACAACCACTTGGAAACTGAACAACTTGCTTCTGAGTGTCGACTGGATAAACAATGAAATGAAGGCAGAAATAAATATGTTCTTCAAAACTACCAAAATGAAGATATCTCTGGGACACCTTTAAAGCAGTGTCAAGAGGGAAATTTATAGCAATAATTGCCCACCAGGGAAGAGAGGAAAGATCTAAAATCAACACCCTATCATCAAAACTGAAAGACCTAGAGGAGCAAGATCAGAAAACTCAAAAGCTAGCAGAAGACAAGAAATAACTAAGATCAGAGCAGAACTGAAGGAGATAGAGACACAAAAACCCCTTCAAAAAATCAATAAATCTAGAAGCTGCTTTATCGAAAAGATCAACAAAATAGACAGACTGCTAGCCATATTAATAAAAAAGAAAAAAGAGAAGAATCAAATAGATGCAATAAAAAACGATAAAGGGGATATCACCACTGATCCCACAGAAATACAACCTACCATCAGAGATTACTACAAACAGCTCTACTCACATAAGCCAGTAAACCAGGAAGAAATGGATAAATTCCTAAACACTTGTATTCTATCAAGACTAACCAAGAGGAAGCTGAAACCCTGAACAGACCAATAACAAGGGCTGAAGTAGAGGCAGCAGTCAATAGCCTACCAACCAAAAAAGTCCAGGTCCAGATGGGTTCACAGCCAAATTCTACCAGAGGTACAAAGAGGAGCTGGTTCCATTCCTTCTGAAACTGTATCAAACAATACAAAAGGAGGGAAACCTCCCTAACTCATTTTATAAGACCAACATCATCTTGATACCTAAACCAGGCAGAGACTCAACAAGAAAAGAAAACTTCAGGCCAATATCCATGATGAACATCGACACAAAAATCTTCAATAAAATACTAGCAAACAGATTGCAACAGCACATCAAGAAGCTTATCCATCATGATCAAGTAGGCTTCATCCTGGGGATGCAAGGCTGGTTCAACATACGCAAATACATAAATGTAATCCATCACATAAACGAAACCAAAGACAAAAACTACATAATTATCTCAATAGATGCAGAGAAGGACTTTGATAAAATTCAATAGCCTTCATGCTAAAAACGCTCAATAAACTAGTTATTGATGGAACATATCATAAAATGATAAAAAGCTATATATGACAAACCTAAAGCCAATATCATACTGAACAGAGAAGAGCTAAAAGAATTCCCTTTGAAATCAGGCACTAGACAAGAATGCCCTCCCTCACCACTCTTATTCAACATAGTATCGGAAGTTCTAGCCAGAGCAATCAGGCAAGAAAAAGAAATAAAGGTATTCAATTAGGAAAGGAGAAAGTCAAACTGTCTCTATTTGTAGATGACATGATTGTATATCTAGAAGACCCCATCACCTCAGCCCCAAAACTTCTCAAACTGAGCAGCAACTTCAGCAAAGTCTCAGGATACAAAATCAATGTGTAGAAATCACAAGAATTCCTATACACCAATAACAGACAAACAGAGAGCTAAATCAAGAGCTAACTGCCATTCACAATTGCTACAAAGAGAATAAAATACCTAAGAATACAACTAACAAAGGATGTAAAGGACCTCCTCACGGAGAACTACAAAACACTGCTCAATAAAATAAGAAAGGACACAAACAGTTAGAGAAACACTCCGTGATCATAGTTAAAAAGAATCAACATCGTGAAAATGGCCATATTACCCAAAGTAATCTATAGATTGAACACTACCCCAATCAAGCTACCAACAACCTTCTTCACAGAACTGGAAAAAAACACTTTAAACTTCATATGATATCACAAGAGACCCTGCACAGCCAAGACAATCCTAAGCAAAAAGAACAAAACTGGAGGCATCACACTCCTGAACTTCAAACTATACTTCAAGGCTACCATAATCAAACCAGCATGGTACTGGTACCAAAACAGAGACATAGACCAATGGAACAAGACAGAGATCCCAGAAGAAACACCACACATCTACAACCATCTGATCTTTGACAAACTTGGCATAAACAAGCAAAGGGGAAAGGACGCCAGGTTTAATAAATGGTGTTGAGAAAATTGGCTAGCCATGTGCAGAAAGTAGAAACTGGACCCCTACCTGTCACCTTACACTAAAATTAACTCCTGATGGATCAAAGATTTAAACATAAAACCTAACACCATAAAAACACTAGAAGAAAACCTAGGCAAAACTATCCAGGACATAGGCGTGTGCAAGGACTTCATGACTAAAACACCAAAAACAATGGCAATAAAAGTCCAGATAGACAAATGGGATCTAATTAAACTCCAGAGCTTCTGTACAGCAAAAGAAATCATTGTTAGAGCAAATTGGCAACCAACAGAATGGGAAAAAAATTTTGCAATCTACCCATCTGACAAAGGGCTCATATCCAGAATCTACAAAGAACTAAAACAGATATACAAGAAAAAAACAAACAATCCCATTCAAAAGTGGGCAAAGGGTATGAACAGACACTTTTCAAAGGAAGACATATATAATGCCAACAAACAAATGGAAAAATGCTCATCATCACTGGTCATTAGAGAAATGCAAATCAAAACCACACTGAGATATCATCTCACACCAGTTAGAATGGAGATCATTAAAACATCTGGAGACAACAGATGCTGGAGAGGATGTAGAGAAATACGAACACTCTTACACAATTGGTTGGCATGTAAATTAGTTAAACCATTGTGGAAGACAGTGTAGCAATTTCTCAAGGATCTAGAAATAGAAATTCCATTTGACCTAGCAATCCCATTACTGGGTATATACCCAAAGAACTATAAATCTTTCTACTATAAAGACACAAGTACAGGTATGTTCATTGCAGCACTGTTTACAATAGGAAAGACCTGGAACCAACCCAAATGTCCATCAATGATAGACTGGACAAAGAAAATGTGGTACATATAAACCAAGAAGTACTATGCAGCCATAAAAAATTATGTGTTCATATCCTTTGTAGGGACTTGGATGAATCTAAAAACCATCATTCTCAGCAAATTGACACAAGAACAGAAAGCCAAACACCGCATGTTCTCACTCATAGGTGGGTGTTGAACAATGAGAACATGTGGACTCAGGGAGAGGAGCATCACACACTGGGGGCAGTTGGGAGGCTAGGGGAGAGACAGCGGTGGGTGGGGAGGGATAACATGGGGAGAAATGCCAGATATAGAATGCACCTAAAATAAAATAAATTTTTTAAAAAGTTAGAATGCTTATATACAGAGCAGATACAAAGTCAAACAAAGTCAAAGTGCCTTTACATATCAGACAACATGATATCTGAAGCTAAGCTTTCCTTTTGTTTCCTGGGCTCTACCTCTTCCACCTTCCCAGAGACCTCACTCTAATAATTATTAATCCCTTTCATAGATGTCTTCATACTCTGTCATTATAGACTCTTACTCATTGGTCTTGAGACATGGTCAAGATTTCCATTTTTAAAAATCTCTGCATCCTCTGTCTTGCTCCAGTTATTGCCATCTCTTCTCTTCACAGCTAAGTTTCATGAAGGAGTTGACAATACTTGTTTCTGGTTTTTTTTAACTCCCACTCACTTTTAATACACTTTTGATATCTACTCACATTACTCCATTAAAACTTCCCTCACTAAGACGAACATGACTTCCCTTTCAGTCCAGCCAATGGACTTTGTCCACCTTATTCAAATGTTTTTCCAGTACCTAGGACAGTGCCTGTAACAAAGTTGGTACCCAGTCAATATTTGTGGAATTAATGTGTGATGTTTTTTCAGGCCTTATTTTGCCAAATTGTTACATAATCTGAACACTTTGCCTTGCAGCATTTCCTTTCACTGGCTTCTGTGACACTATATTCTGGACATTTTCCTCTTACCACTCCAACTTCCGCTGCCAATCTCCAATACTTGTGTCTCCTCTTCTACTAAAATTTAAAATGTACAGCTTGGACATTTCTATATGCATTCTCCTGTTCTGACACATTCTCAGTAGTTACTTCATCCATGTCCATGGCCTTCTCATGAGAATTTATCTTCAATCTATTCCTCAAGCTCAGACCTTTCTCTTAAATTCCAAATCAGTATATCTACTTGCCAGTAGATTAGCCACTGGATATCCTACAGTCACCTTAAATTCAACATGTTCACAATTGAACTCTTATAATCCGTTATGCCCCAAAATTGGCCTGTACCTTCACTAGTGACCCTGGTTTACCAAATGCCACCTCTATCCTCCCAGTTGCTCAAGCCAAAAATCTGTATATTCATTGCACTTCAAATTAATTTCAATCTTGACAAACACTACCTCATCCAGGAGATCATGATCAACATTAACACTGATGAGTCATGTTAATAGCATATATGTGTGATGTGTTGAAAATAGTACTTTATATCTGTGGTTCTCCTCACCAGAACCCATAACCCCAGCCTAGTTAAGGTAAAAACACCAAAGAAATTCCAATAAATGCCTGACCAGCATTCCTCATAACTATCAAGGTCATCAAAACAAGTCTCAGAGAACAGTCACAGCTGCTTGGTTAATGAGCCTAAAGAGACATGACAACTAAATAGTTCTTGCATCTGGTCCTGGAATTTCCTCCCTGCCTTTTTTTTTTGTTTGTTTTTGTTTTTGTTTTTGTTTTTGTTTTTGTTTTTGTTTTACCTAGAAAACTCATACTCATTTTTCAGTCCTCAGCTTGAATTTCACCTCTTCAAGGAAGCCTTTCTCGACTCCACAGACCAAATTAAATCTCCTTATTCTTTGCTCCCAAGCATCACATGATTTTTCTCAGAGAAGACTCGTTAATTCATATAACGATTTGCTCATATGTCTCTGCTAGACTGTAAGTGCCTTGGAAATGAGGACCTATCACTAATAAACTGCTGGATCTCCAGGATCTCAAACACAGGCTGGAAAACTGACATACAGGCCAAATCTGTCCACCATATTTTTGGAAATAACATTTTATTGGAACACAAATGTGCCTATTTGTTTATGTATTGTCTATGGCTGCTTTCACATTACAACAATAAAATTGAGTAATTTAAACAGAGATGTATAACCCACAAAGTTTAAAATATATACTATGTAGCTCTTTACAGAAAATGCTCATTACTGGCTTAGAAAGGTGCCTAATACATGCTGGGCCCTCATTAAATATTTACCAATTCACTAATTAGTAAATTTTCCTCAATAGAAAAAAAGAACACACATTTGTTGAGTCTTTTGATTATTTTTGATTAATCTTGAGTTGTTTTAGAAAGAGTTACCATCTCCTCAACTAAAAAAGGATTTTTTCAAAGGCAGGATTGGGTTGGCTTTTCTCTTTGGATTCCTCACAGTTCCTAGTTCTGGGCTTTCTAAGAGGACTGCTGTCACAGTGTCCTCTCCCATTCTTCATGTTCTCCTTCACACCAGCCCATATAATAGCAGACAGGTAATGACTAACATTAAACATCTTGGCTAATTATCTTCAACAAACAAAACCAAATAAATTTATATTGTGGACAAACTTCCTAGGTAGAAATATCAGCCATCAGAGGAAATAGTTGAGCCCTGAAAATATAGCACTCTCCATATGAAAACAAACTAATAGCTAATTGCTTAAGGACAAAGAGAGCCTGACTTAGAGGAAGATATAATAGGAGACGAATTTGGGTCCTGTGCCTATCTGGCCATTGACTAGATATTTAAGGGCAGGCAAGTCACTCAACCTCTCTGAGCTTCAGTTTTTCCATATGCAAAATGAAAGATAGGACTAGATAGGACTTAATTTGTAAGCCTTTCACTATAGCCACATTGGTACTAAATAATTTTTTTTTTAATTGCATTTAAGGTTTGGGGGTACTACATAAATTTTTAAGGCTTACTTCTGAAAAGGCTAATGGTAGCTCAGAGTAATGACTGTGCTCAACTCAGTGAACCACAAATTCCCCTGTGCAGCCCACATTAGCCCACTTTGACTAACACAAGTGGAAGCATGACTTATTATTGTTTAATAAATGCTGTTTATTATAAAAATAAACGGTTTTTAGTTTTTTTTCATTTCTTGTTAGTTTTCTTTTCATTTCTAGTTATTTCTAGTATTTTTAAAATTTTTATTTTAGGTTCAAGGGTACATGGGCAGGTTTGTTATATAGGTAAATTGCATGTTTTGGGGGTGTGGTGTACAGATTGTTTCATCACTCAAGTGATCAGTATAGTACCCAATAGGTAGTTTTTTGATCCTCTCCTTCCTCCCACTCTCCACCCTCAAGTAGGCCCTGCTGTCTGTTGTTCCATTCTTTGTGGCTATATGTACTAAATATTAAGTTCCTACTTATAAGTGGGAACATTGGATATTTGGTTTTCTGTTCCTGTGTTAATTCACTCAGAATCATGGCCTCTAGATCCACTCATATTACTGCAGTGAATACAATCTGATTCTTTTCTGTAGCTGCATACTCTTCCATGGTGCAGATGTACCACATTTTCTTTATTCAGTCTATCATTAATGTACCTTTAGGTTGATTCTATGTATTTGCTATTATAAGTAGTGCTGCAATGAACATACACATGCACATGTCTTTATGATATAATGATTTATATTCTTTTGGGTTTATACCCAATAATGAGATTGCTGGATAGAATGGTCATTTTGTTTTAAGTTCTTTGAAGAAATTTACATTCCCACCAACAGTGTATAAACATTCCCTTTTCTCTACAATCTTACCAGCATCTGTTATTTTTGGCTTTTTAATAATAGTCATTCCGACTGGTGTGAGATTGTATCTCACTGTACTTTTGATTTGCATTTCTTCAATGATTGGTGATATTAACCATTTTTCCATATGCTTCTTAGCAACGTGTATGTCTTCTGTTGAAAAGTATATGTTTCTGTCTTTTGCCCACTTTACAATGGGGTAGTTTGAGTTTTGCTTGTAAATTTCTTTAAGTTCCTTATTGATACTAGATATTAAACTTTTGTCAGATGTATAGTTTGCAAAAATTTTCTCCTATTTCATAAGGTTACTGAGGTTACTGTTCACTATGCTGATAGTTGTTGTTGTTTGCTGGCAGAAGCTCCTCAGTTTAATTAGGTCCCATTTGTCAATTTTTGTTTTTGTTATAGTTGCTTTCGGCATCTTGATCATGAACATAGGACCTGAAAAAGAAAAACGATTTTAAAGGACAATAGAAAAAATAAATCCAAAATGTTCTTAGGGTTGAGGAGGCTGGAAAAACATGGAACTAGGTGGTCTCAAAGGTCCCTTTCAGGCATGACACTTTATAGTTTTATGATCTTATCTCATCCAACTGAGAACTCAAACAAACAAGCCTTTTAAAGGGCAAGAAGCTGCTGGGCAATTGTTGTAAGCAGAAAAAAATGAAGCATTTAAAGACAGAAAGATCAGAGATTAAATCCTACCTTTGTTGTTTCCCTGTGACCTTGGTGAGGCCACTTCACTTTTATAAGCCTCTATTTCCTCAGTTATAAAATATGATAAATAATGGCTATCTCATAAGATCAATCCACAGACTAAATGAAATAACGTAGTAAAGCACGTAACTCATCGTAAACACTCAGTCTTGAAAAGTATCAGAGCCATCACATCTCCCTCTCCACGTTCTTTTTTTTTCCTATGTCACATATCATGTTGAGCTTTTCCTGCATTCTGCTTAGAGATCAGCAAAGCTTTTATTTCTTTCTCATTTCATTTTTACTTCTCCCCAGATTCTCAGCTCCTTTTCTCTATTTCTCTTCTGTTTTCTTCTTCTTGTATTCTTCATGTCTCTTGTCTACTTCTTCACTTTTTTTCTCCCTTTCTTTTCTATCTTTCTCACCTTCTTCCTTCTTCCTTTTCCCTCATCTTCTCTCTGATCTTTTTTTCTTCTCTCTTGCTCCATTTTTTCTCCAGTTTTTTTCTTCTTCCTTACTCAATTCCCAGTATTGTCAAGGAAAAAAGAAATCTTACTTATAGCCATTTTCCTCTTTCCAGGGGAGTTGAAATTCCAACTAAAAATATAGAAATAGATTCCATGTGACCCAAAAAGACTTACTCAAGGAGCCTTCTCAGATATGCCACATCAAATTCGAGTCAGTCCACTCCCATTAGCTATCTATTTGCTTCCATGACTTCTATACTTCTCTCTCTGCTATGTATCTCCACTCACTACTAGGCTGCTTTTATCAACAAAATCTCTGTAATCAGGTGCTAGCTGTGTAAGTGTACCAAAGTAATGCTCAGGTCCCTTCCCCAAAGAGCCTTACAGGTCATAACAGGTAATAGTTGATAAAAGCACATAAAAAGCATAAAATGATCAAACATCAGAGCAAGAAACTACCAACTCTACAACTCTGATGTTACGTTGTTTGAAAACTGTAATTCAGAGAGAAAAAATACCTTACCATCAGTCAGGGGTCAGATCATGTAGCCCTTATTGTGGAATTGGATGATGTTTTAACTACAAAGGGCAGCCTCTTATTGGCCACACGTCCCTTATCGAGAGGCAGAGTCTCATGTGTTTCTGTAATACTAACACCTAGTGTAGGATCCTCTCTACTAAATGAGTATTGATTGACTGACCTCTAGGTTAGGACAGAATCTTACATTGCACTTTTAAAAACTTCTTTGTTCAACTGTTTTAAAAAATGGGATTAGTGGCTGTATCTCTCTCATAAGGTTAATGTGAGGATTAAATGAGAAAATCCATGTAAAGCACTCAGAATAGTGCCTAGAACATGAAAAGTGCTGTATAATGTTTAGCTATTATTAACACATACATTCACAGATATTGTGGCTCAACTATGGTTTTTCTGAATAACTCAAAAATTATAGACTGTATCTGGGAGTAGGTGTTAAACTTATCTTGACCGTGATCCTGCTCTAACGTAAGGTTTCTTAACCTGAACGAGACTCATATTTTTTCTATATAATTCTTTGTTGGAGCGAGGACATCCTGTACATTGTAGCATGTCTAGCTGCATTCTTATTCTTTACCCACTAGATGTTAACAGCACTCCCTCCCCTAGTATAATAACCAAAAATGTCTTCAGGATTGCCAAATGTTCCCTGATAGGAGAGTAAAAGGGCAAAATTGTCCCTAATGAGGACCACTGATCTCAAGGGATATCAAAGTACAATGCAATATGCTAGCTATTTGAAGTTACAAGAGGCCAAGATAAGCCCATATCTTCATTTAGGTGCCAGTTATTCAAGCCTGGGTGAGAAGGAGGTGAAAAAATGGGATCTGGGGATTTACAGCTTGAATCTATATTGGAATTCAGACAGATCAAGCATGCATAGTAAACTGGTGGGTGGACCTGCCAGAGGCCTATGTGACAGAGGATCAAGAAGCCTCCTCAGATCAGATTCTGAAGGAAGAGTCAGGTTTGAGAAGCTTATGAAAGAAATATTTTTTGCTGAAAACATAATTAGTAAGAGCCCAAGTAGTACTGATTAGAAATATCTCTTAAAAGGCAGAATGCAAGTGGAGAAAAGTTATTTTCCCCTTTTTTGTCATAGGCTAACTAATAACTTTGCCATAATGAGGGCTACAGTGGTATTGCACAAGGGAGGTTGTGTAGGACTAGGCAGAACAAAGATGAAAAAGAGGAAAAGCACACATAAATACAAGTAAGATATGTGAAATCCCTGGAAATATTATATATGCTTCCCAGAAGATCTTTTAATTAATTATGTAGGATCAAAAAATAGTGAAATGTATAATATTACTACATTGTTTGTGTGTCCATACATGATACTGCAAGTTGGTAAAACCTGAAGAAATGCCAAACTCTTGCCAATATGGATCAGTAAATATTCATTCAATAAAGTGATGATCAAATAAATGGGTCTCCAGATAATGGCTTTCAGAACACATCAATGTGAGTGCTTGAGATAGGACACCTTACTGCCAATCCACTTGATTGATCTTATGCAAGTCATTTCCTTTCACTTGGCCTCATTTGCCTCATACTTGGAATAGGGAGTGACTAGATAATCTTAAGGATTACTTTCAGCCCTGACATTCTAGATATCTATATTTCTACACACAGTCGTGGATCAATGAAAACAGTAATTTCTCTTATAGTACCTTCTCAGTAAACCAGAAATGCTGAGGCAGAGACTTGTCCTTGAGATCCCTCTATTCCCTGGTTCACAACCTGCAGTCAGGTGGGTTTCCTATAACAGGATCCTGTTATGCTCTAACCTATTTTTAAAGAAAAAATAACTCTAGGTCTCCCATTTTATATCTTAAGTGTAATTGAACACTCTCTCCTGCTGCTGTTTAAAGACTATCTAGTCTTCTTTTATGTCCAGTTGCAAACACTTTATATGGATTAAAAGGAGTTTTCATAGTCTTTTCTAAGCTCTCTTTCACAGGCCAAATTTAAACTTCCTAGATCTATTTGCCAATCTTCTAGTCATAATCATTTTTCTCCCTTGCCTGTGTCCAAGTATTGGACTGGAAATCAGAAAATCTGAGATCATAATCCTGGCCCTGCCACTAACTTACTCTGTTATAAGTAGCAGATTATTTATTTTATAGACCACAATTTCCTCAGTTGCAAACTGGGCTAAGAATCCTTGCTCTGCCTATAAATTGGAAGTGGAGCAATGTTTAAATCATCACTTTGAAAGCAGTACAGAGATTCTGACAATTTACCGTTCTCAAGAGCTAACCATTAAATCCTGACAACAATAAAATTCACCTAAAATGGAAAAACAAACTGTGGTATATACATACCATGGAGTGCTGTTTGAAAGTAAATGAATATCAGACACATTTTGCTATGTGAAAAGTGCCAGATCAAAAAAGGTACATATTTAAAAACTCTATTATATGATTTCCTGGAAAAGGCAAAATTACAGAGATGAAAAACAGATCAGTAGTTACCAGAGATTCAAGTTGGGAAAAGAGACTCATTTCAAGTCTGCAACATAAAGTAATTTGTAGGATGATAACATTTTTCTGTAACAGATACCTGGCTCTGTGCAATTGGCAAAACCCATTCAGCTGAAACCCCTGAAAGATATGCATTAATTATGAAAGATAAAACGGTAAAATTTACTCTGAAGAAACCTGGCAGAAACTACCTTAGCCTAGGGATCAAGCGACCAACTGACATTAAGACAATCAATAAAAAGACAACCAATAAAAAGACATATTGCCATCGTGTTTCTCTTAATCAGACACTCTGAAAAAGGTCCATTGTCTCCTAGGTATTATTTTCTAAAAATCCAATCTAATCATGGAAAAACATCAGGAAAATCCAAATTGAAGGATGGTCTGCAAAGTACCTAATCACTTCACTTCAAAAGCATCAGCATCATGTAATATAAGGAAAGACCTCCACACTTTCATCTATTATACCACCAGGAAACCCAGCAGGTTTTTTAAGGGCCAAGAAAAATCCTCTCCTGTTTCTGATAGGGAGAAGAAAAACTAACAATTTTAAATACATGCAGAATATTTTCTCTTTTTAAATTTTTTTAATTGTACTTTAGGGGTACTTTCTGGGGTACATGTGTAGATCATGCAGGATTGTTACACAGGTACACATATGGCAATGTGGTTTTCTGCCTCCATCCCCATGTCACCTATATCTGGCATTTCTCCCCATGTTTTTTCAATAACAAAGGCCAACACTTCAGAAAAAAGTACTTTACCAGAATTTATTAAACCTGAGAGAAGGTTATGTACTCAACTCTAGCCTCCTCTAATCTTCCCGTCTCATTTATGAGTGGGACAAAAAGCTAAGAAATACTTGTGAAGTGACAGAGGTACACGAAGAGAATAAGAAGTAACAATTTGATTACAGAACTTCCCCTGCTCCATAAATAACTACAACATCAACAAGACTCCTGTAAAATAATAGTGGATTACAAATAAAAGAAGTACAAGATGCTGACTTTATTTAAGAAGGAATTTTAAGAAAACTCAAAGACAATAAGAGAGAGCAAAATAGTGACACTAGAAAAAATTAAAACCTCTGGTACCTACAGCTACAGCAAACATTAAACACAGCCAATTCCTAGCCATATTAACATTGAATCTCACAGTAAGTTTCTATTTACCTTGGTTTCTATTACCTAATGAGAACTTGGGTTATCATGTTATTACATCTGGGTTTCAACTTAAAAAGTTAGAATATATGCTAAAAAGTAAGAAAAACACAGTGAAAATATAAAGCAACATGTGAATCAGACTCAGATATGATGGATTTTGAAAACTCTAGAAAGGAAATTAAAAATAACTGTGATTGCTATGTTAAGGATGCTAATGAAAACATAGTTAGCATTCAGTTACAGATGGATACCATAGTAAGCACAGATATGGAAACTCCAAGATATAAAAAAAGAAATACTAGAAATAAAAGAATCTGCAATAGAAGTGAAGAAAGTCTAATGGGATCACCAATAGACTGATCACAGCTTAAGAAAGAGAATCAAATGGCTTAAAGATATTGTCAATAGAAAACAGCCAAACTGAAATAAAAAGAGAAAAAAAAAATTTAAAAACTGAACAAAATATTCAAGAATTGTTGAACAATCTAAAAATGTTCAACATGTATGTAATTGGAGTACCAGAAATAGAAGAAAGGATAAAGCAGATAATGTATTTGAAGTAGTAATAGCAGAGAATTTCTGAAAATTAGTGACTGACACCAAACCGCAGTTTCAGGGAATGTGATGAATGCCAAGCAAGTACATATCAAAAAAAAAAAAATCTATCCAGGAATATCACATTCAAATTATAGGAAACAGAAAGAAAAAAAGAAAAACTCAAAAGAAGCAGGAGGGGAAAGGGAGGAGAAAAACTTATCTATAGAAAACAAGAATAAGAACTACACTTGACTTCTTGTCAAAATCATATAAGCATTTAGAAGTCCACTGGGTAAAATGTTTAAAGTGATGAAAGCAAAACAAAACACTAATCAGGAATTCTATATCCTGCAAAATTATTCTTCAAAAGTGAAAGAGAAATAAAGACATACTCTGACAAACAAAAACTATCACCACCATCTCTGCCCTTAAATAGTGCTAGAAAAAATAGATAACCATAGTCAGAAAAATTAAACTAGCCCTATACCTCTCACTATATGCAAAAATCAACCAAAAATAGGTGAAAGCCTCAAATATAAAACCCCAAACTATGGCATTACTAGAATAAAATATAGAGAAAATACTCCAGGACATTTGTTTAGGCATATGTTTTATGGCTAAGATCTCAAAAGTACAGGCAACGGAAATAAAAATAAACAAATGGGACTATAGTAAATTAGAAAGCTTTTGCACAGCAAAGAAAACAATCAACAAAGTGAAGAAGCAACTTGTTAAATAGGAGAAAATATTTGAAAACTATTCATCTGACACAAGAATAATGTCCAGAATATGCAAGCAACTCAAACAACTCAACAGAAAAAAAAAAAATCTAATATTTTTATTTAAAAATGGGAGAGCCGGGCGCGGTGACTCAAGCCTGTAATCCCAGCACTTTGGGAGGCTGAGGCGGGTGGATCACGAGGTCGAGAGATCGAGACCATCCTGGTCAACATGGTGAAATCCCGTCTCTACTAAAAATACAAAAAACTAGCTGGGCATGGTGGCACGTGCCTGTAATCCCAGCTACTTAGGAGGCTGAGGCAGGAAAATTGCCTGAGCCCAGGAGGCGGAGGTTGCGGTGAGCCGAGATCGCGCCATTGCACTCCAGCCTGGGTAACAAGAGCGAAACTCTGTCTCAAAAAAATAATAATAATAATAAAATAAAAATAAAAATAAAAATGGGAGAATGGCCAGGCACAGTGGCTCACGCATGTAATCCTAGCACTTTAAGAGGCCAAGGTGGGTGGATCACCTGAGGTCAGGAGTTCAAGGCCAGCCTGACCATCATGGTGAAACCCCATCTTTAAAATAAATAAATAAATAAATAAATAAATAAATAAATAAATAAATGGAAGAATGACCTGAATTGAAACTTCGAAGAATACATACAAATGGCCAACATGCATATAAAAAAAATGCTCAACATCACTAACAATAAGGTTCATGCAAATCAAAACCACAGTGAGATATTATTTTACCCCAGTAAGAAAGGCTATCATCAAAAAGGTTTTTTTCAAAAACAGATTCTGAATAGGAATGGTGAGAGAGGGCATCCTTGTCTAGTGCCAGTTTTCAAAGGGAATGCTTCCAGTTTTTGCCCATTCAGTATAATGTTGTCTGTAGGTTTGTCATAAAGAGCTTTTATTATTTTGAGATACGTTCCATAGATACCTAGTTTATTGAGCGTTTTTAGCATAAAAGGCTGTTGAATTTTTTTGAAGGCTTTCTCTGCATCTACTGAGCTAATCATGTGTTTTTTGTCTTTCATTCTGTTTATATGATAAATTATGTTTATAGATTTGTGTATGTTGAACCAGCCTTGCATCCCCAGGATAAAGTCTACTTGATTGTGATGCATAAGTTTTATAATGTGCTACTGCATTTGGTTTGCCAGTATTTTATTGAAGATTTTGGTATCAATGTTCATCATGGATATTGGCCTGAAGTTTTCTGTTTTAGTTGTGTCTCTGCCGGGCTTTGGTATCAGTATGATGTTGGTCTCATAAAATGAGTTAGGGAGGATTCTGCCTTTTTGTATTGTTTGGAATAGTTTCAGATGGAATGGTATCAGCTCCTCTTTGTACGTCTGTAGAATTTGGCTGTGAACCCATCTGGGCCTGTACTTTTTTTGGTTGGTAGGCTATTAATTGCTGTCTCAACTTAAAATCTTGTTATTGGTCTATTCAGGGATTCAACTTCTTCCTGGTTTAGTTTTGGGAGAGTGTTAAGTGTCCAGAAGTTTATCTATTTCTTCAAGATTTGCTGGTTTATATGCATAGAGTTGTTTGAAGTAGTTTCTGATGGTAGTTTGTATTTCTGTGGCATTGGTGATGATATCCCTTTTATCATTTTTTATTGCATTTATTCGATTCTTCTCTCTTTTCTTTTTTATTAGTCTGGCTGGCAGTCTGTGACCTTCATGACTAAAACACCAAAAGCAATGGCAACAGAAGCCAAAATAGACAAATGGGACCTAATTAAATTTAAGAGTTTCTGCACAGCAAAAGGAACAATCATTAGAGTGAACCAGCAACCAACAAAATGGGAAAACATTTTTGCAATCTACCCATCTGACAAAGAATCTACCAAAGAATACCCATCCAGAATCTAAAAAGAACTAAAGCAGATTAAAAAAAAAAAAATCCATTCAAAAGTGGGCAAAGGATACGAACAGACACTTTTCAAAAGAAGACATTTATGAGGCCAAGAAATATATGAAAGAGTGTCCAACATCACTGGTCATTAGAGAAATGCAAATCAAAGCCACACTGAGATATCATCTCAGGCCAGTTAGAATGGTGATCAGTAAAAAATCTGGAGACAACAGATGCTGGAGAGGATATGGAGAAATAGGAACAATTTTACACTGTTGATTGGAGTGTAAATTAGTTCAACCATTGTGGAAGACAGTGTGGTGATTCTTCAAGGGTCTAGACATAGAAATTCCATTTGACCTAGCAATCCCATTACTGAGTATACACTCAAAGGATTATAAATCATTCTATTATAAAGACACATGCACACGTATGTTCACTGCAGCACTGTTCACAATAGCAAAGACCTGGAACCAACCTCAATGCCCATCAATAATAAACTGGATAAAGAAAATGTGGCACACATACACCATGGAATACTATACAGCCATAAAAAGGGATGAGTTCACGACCTTTGCAGGTATATAGATGAATCTGGAAACCATCATTCTCAGCAAACTGACACAAGAACAGAAAACCAAACAGCACATTTTCTCACTCATAGGTGGGTGTTGAACAATGAGAAAACATGGGCACAGGGAGGGGAACATCACACACTGTGGTCTGTTGGTGGGTGGGGGACCAAGGGAGGGACAGCAGGGGGTGGGGAGAAAAAAGGAAACTTAAATCTTTGCCTACAATAATTGATAGTCAATAAATAATATATGTAAAAAAAACAGATTCTGGCAGAGACGTGGAGAAAAGCGAATTCTTATACATTGTTGGTAAAAATGTAAATTAGTAGTCATTATAGAAAACAACATGAAAGTTTCTCAAAAATGAGAAATGAAACTACCATACAATCTAGCAATTCCCTTACTATTTATCCAAAGCAGAGAAAATCAGTATATTAAAGTGATACCTGCACCCCCATGTTTATTGCAACAATATTTATAATATTAAAAATATTTTAAAAACCCAAGTGTCCATCAACTTAAAGAAAATGTGGTATATATACACAATGGAATCATATTTGCCTTAAAAAAATGAAATCATTTCATTTGCAGTAATATCGATGAAACTGGTGGTCACTATGTTAAGTGCAATTAGCTAGGAACATAAAGTTTAACATCACATGTTCTCACTAATGTGTGAGCTAAAGGAATTAATCTCATGGAAGTAGAGAGCAGAATGATAGTTCCTAGAGGTGGGAAAGAGTTTCGAGGGAGATGGAAGAGGTTGGTTAATGGGTACAAATGTTCAGTTAGATAAAAGAAATAAAATGTAATGTTTGACAGCAGTTGGGTTACTATAGTTAACTATTTATGTTATATTAAAACTTGCTATCATAAAGGATTTAAAATGTTCTCAATAATTTTGACTATTTTTGATCTTGTTCCTCTAGTTCTTTCAATTTTGACAATAGGGTGTCAATTTTAGATCTTTCCTTGCTTCTCATGTGGACATTTATTGCTATAAATTTTCCTCTATACACTTCTCTAAATGTGGCCCAGAGATTCTAGTATGTTGTGTCTTCATTCTTGTTGGTTTTGAAGAACATCTTTATTTCTGCCTTCATTTCATTGCTTATCCAGTCAACATTCAAGAGCAAGTTGTTCAGTTTCCATGGAGTTGTGCAGTTCTGAGTTAATTTCTGAATTCTGAGTTCTAATTTGATTGCACTATGGTCTGAGAGACTGTTTGTTATGATTTCCATTCTTTTCCATTTGCTGAGGGGTGATTTGCTTCCAATTATGTGGTCAATTTTAGAGTAGGTGTGATGTGGTGCTGAAAAGAATGTATAGTATGTGGATTTGGGGTGCAGAGTTCTATAAATGTCTATTAGGTTTACTTGGTCCAGGTCTGAGTTCAAGTCCTGGATAGCCTTTTTAATTTTCTGTCTCATTGATCTGTCTAATATTAACAGTGGAAAGTTAAAGTCTCCCACTATTGCTGTGTGGGAGTCTAAGTCTCTTTGTATGTCATTAAGAACTTGCTGTATGTATCTCGGTGCTCCTGTATTGGGTGTGTATATATTTAGGATCATTAGCTCTTCTTGTTGCATTGATCCATTTACCATTATGTAATGCCCTTCTTTGTCTATTTTGACCTTTGTTGTTTTAAAGTTTATTTTATCAGAGACTAGGAGTGTAACTCCTGCTTTTTTTTTTTTTTTCCTCCATTTGCTTGGTAAACCTTCCTCCATCCATTTATTTTGAGCCTATGTGTATCGTTGCATGTGAGATGAGTTTCCTGGATACAGCATACCACTGGGTTTTGACTTTTCATTCAGTTTGCCAGTCTGTGTCTTTTGATTGGAGCATTTAGCCCATTTGCATTTAAGGTTAATATTGTTATGTGTGAATTTGATCCTGCTATTTTGATGCTAGCTGGTTGTTTTGCCCGTTAGTTGATGCAGTTTCTTCATTGTTCATGCTCTTTACCATTTGGTATGTTTTTGTAGTGCCTGGTACTGGTTGTTCCTTTCTATGTTTAGTACTTCTTTTAGGGGCTCTTGTAAAGCAGGCCTAGTGGCAATGGAATTTCTGAGCAATTGCTTGTACATAAAAGATTTTATTTCTTCTTCACTTATGAAGCTTAGATTGGCTGGATATAAAATTCTAGGTTGAAAGTTCTTTTCTTTAAGGCTATTGAATATTGGCCCCCACTCTCTTCTGGCTTGCAGGGTTTCTGTTGAGACATCTGCTGTGAGTCTGATGGACCTCCTTTTGTGGATAACCCAACCTTTCTCTCTTGCTGACCTTAGCATTTTTTTCTTCATTTCAACCCTGGTGAATCTGACGATTATTTGCCTTAGGGTTGCTCTTCTTGAGGAATATCTTTGTTGTGTTCTCTGTATTTTCTGGACTTGAATATTGGCCTTCCTTGCTAGGTTGGGGAAGTTCTCCTGGATAATATCCTGAAGAGTGTTTTTCAGCTTGGATTCATTATCTCCATCACATTCAGGTACACCTATCAAATGTAGATTAGGTCTTTTCATATAATCCCACATTTCTTACAGACTTTGTTCATTTCTTTCCACTCTATTTTCTCTATTCTTGCCTTCTCATTTTATTTCATTGAGTTGATCTTCATCCTCTGATATCCTATCTTCTGCTTGGTCGATTAGACTATTGAAACTTGTGTATGCTTCACCAAGTTCTCATGCTGTGTTTTCAGCTCCATCAAGTAATTTATATTCCTCTCTAAGCAGTTTTTCTAGGTTCTTAGTTTCTTTGCATTGGGTTAGAACATGTTCTTTAAGCTCAGAGAAGTTTGTTATTACCCACCTTCTGAAGCCTGTTTCTGTCAATTCATCAGACTCATTCTCTATCTAACCTTGTTCCCTTGCTGGAGAGGAGTTGTGATCCATTGAAGGAGGAGATGCCTGCTGGTTTTGGGTGTTTTCATCCTTTTTGTGCTGATTTCTTCCCATCTTTGTGAATTTATCTACATGAGGTCTTTGCACTTGATGACTTTCAGATGGGGTCTCTGAGTGGACATCCTTTTTGTTGATGATGAAATTATTTCTTTCTGTTTCTTAGTATTCTTTATAACAGTCAGGCCCCTCTGCTGTAGGGCTGCTGGAGGTCCACTCCAGACCCTGCTTGCCTGGGGATCACCTGCAGTGGCTGCAGAACAGTAAGGGTTGCTGCCAGTTTCTTCTTATATTATCTTCGTTCCAGAAGGATATCCACCAGTTGTCAGCCTGAGGTCTCCTTTATGAGCTGTCTATTTGGATATATGGCACTCAGGGAGCTGCTTGAGGAGACAATCTGTCCCTTATAGGAGCTCAAGTGCTGTGCTGTGAGCTCTGTTGTTCCATTCAGAAGACAAGAAATAAGTAAGATCAGAGCAGAAATGAAGGAGATAGAGACACAAAAAACGCTTCAAAAAATAAAAAAAAAATCTAGGAGGTGTTTTTTTGAAAAGATCAACAAAATAGACAGATGGCTAGCCAGATTAATGAATAAGAAAAGAGAGGAGAAACAAATAAATTCAATCAAAAATGATAAAGGGATATCACCACTAACTCCACAGAAACACAAACTACAAACAACTCTATGCACATAAACCGTAAACCTGAAAGAAATGGATAAATTCTTGGACACTTGCACCCTCCCAAGCCTAAACCAGGAATAATTTGAAACCTTGAATAGATATATAACAAAGGTTGAAGTTGAGGCAGCAATTAATAGCCTACCAACCAAAAAATGTCCAGGTCCAGACAGGTTCACAGCCAAATTCTACCAGAGGTACAAAGAGGAGCTGGTACCCCTCCTTCTGAAACTATTCCAAACAATCCAAAAGGAGAGAATCCTTCCCAAAGCATTTTATAAGACCAACATCATCCTGATACCAAAACCTGGCAGAGACTTAACAAGAAAAGAAAACTTCAGGCCAATATCCGTGATGAACATAGACACAGAAATCTTCAATAAAATACTGACAAGCTGGTTGCAACAGCACATCAAAAAGCTTATCCATCAAGATCAAGTAGGCTTGATCCTGGGGATGCAAGGCTGGTTCAACATATGCAAGTCTATAAATGTAATCCACCACATAAACACAATCAAAGACAAAAACCACATGATTATCTCAATAGATACAGAGAAGGCCTTTGATAAAATTCAACAGCCTTTTATGCTGAAAACTCTGAAAAAACTAGGTATCAACAGAACATATCTCAAAATAATAAAAGCTATTTATGACAAACCAACAGCCAATATCATACTGAACAGGCAAAATCTGGAAGCATTCCCTTTGAAATCTGGCACTAGACAAGGATGCCCTCTCTCACCACTCCCATTCAATATAGTATTGGAAGTTCTAGCTAGAGCAAGCAGACAAGAAAAAGAAACAAAGGGTATTCAATTAGGAAAGAAGGAATTCAAATTGTCTCTATTTGCAGATGACATGATTGTATATTTAGAAGACCCCATCATCACAGCCCAAAATCTCCTTAAACTGATAAGCAAATTCAGCAAAGTCTCAGGATAAATTTAATATGCAAAAATCACAAGCATTCCTATACGTCAATAACAAACTTACAGAGAGCCAAATCAAGAACGAACTCCCATTAACAGTTGCTAAAAGAAGAAGAAAATACCAAGGAATACAACTAGCAAAGGATGTAAATGACCTCTTCAAGGAGAACTACAAACCACTGCTCAATGAAATAAGAGAGGACAGAAACAGATGGAGAAACATTCCATACTCATGGTTAGGAAGAATCAATATCGTGAAAATGGCTATACTGCCCAAAGTAATTTACAGATTTAACACTATCCCCTTCAAGCTACCTATGACCTTCTTCACAGAACTGGGAAAAAAAAAAAAAAACCTTAAACATCATATGGAACCAAAAGAGGGCCCACATAACCAAGTCAATTCTAAGTAAAAAGAACAAAGATAGAGGCATCACACTACCTGACTTCAAACTATACTACAAGGCTGCAGTAATTAAGACAGCATGGTACTGTTACCAAAACAGAGATGTAGACCAATGGAACAGAACAAAGGCCTTGGAAGCAACACCACACATCTACAATCATCTGATCTTTGACAAACTTGAAAAAAACAAGCAATGGGGAAATGATTCCCTGTTTAATAAATGGGGTTTGGAAAACTGGCTATCCATGTGCAGAGCCAGAAACTGTACCCCTTCCTGACACCTTACTCTAAAATTAACTCCAGATGGATTTAAGACTTAAGTGTAAGACCTAACACCATAAAAATCCTAGAAGAAAACCTAGGCAAAACCATTCAGGACATAGGCATAGGCAAGTACTTCATGACTAAAACACCAAAAGCATTGGCAACAAAAGCCAAAACAGGCAAATGTGATCTAATTAAACTCCAGAGCTTCTGCGCAGCAAATGAAGCAATCCTTAGAGTGAATTGGCAACCAACAGAAGGGAGAACGTTTTTGCAATCTACCCATCTCACGAAGGAGTTATATCCAGAATCTACAAAGAACTAAAACAGATTTACAGAAAAAAACCAAACACATTCAAAAATGGGTGAAGGATATGAACACTTTTCAAAAGAAGACCTAGATGAGGCAAAAAACATACAAAAAAATGCTCATCATCACTGGTCATTACAGGAATGCAAATCAAAACCACACTGAGATACAATCTCATGCCAGTTAGAATGGCAGTCATAAAAAAACTGGAGACAACGGATGCTGGAGAGGATGTGGAGAAATAGGAACACTTTTACACTGTTGGTGGGAGTGTACATTAATTCAATGATTGTGGAAGACAGTGTGGCGATTCCTCAAGGAACTAGAAACAGAACTTCCATTTGACCCAGCAATCCCATTACTGGGTATATATCCAAAGAACTATACATTTTTCTATTATAAAGACAAATGCACAGGTACGTTCATTGCAGCACTGTTTATAATAGCAAAGACTTGGAACCAACCCAAATGCCCATCAATGATAGACTGGACAGGGAAAATGTGGCACATATACACCATGGAATACTATGCAGCCATAAAAAATGATGAGTTCGTGTCTTTTGTAGAGACATGGATGAACCTGGAAACCATCATTCTCAGCAAACTGACAGAAGAACAGAAAATCAAACACCACATGTTCTCACTCATAGGCAGATGATGAAAAATGCAAATACATGAACACAGGGAAGGGAGCATCACACGCTGAGGTCTGTGGGGGGAACTAGGGGAGGGATAATGGGGTGTAGGGAGCTGGAGAGGGATAACATGGGGAATAATGCCAGATATAGGTGATGGGAATGGAGGCAGCAAACCACATTGCCATGTATGTACCTATACAACAATCCTGCATGTTCTTCACATGTACCCCAGAACCTAAAGTGCAATTATATATATAATGTTCTCAATATATAAAACTAATAAATACACTAGGTGATGGATATTCTAAATATCCTGACTTGAGCATTTACACATCCTATGAGTGTATCAAAATATCCATATGTCCCATAAATATGTAAAATCGTTATGAGTTTAAAAAAAAAAGCTTTAGCAAGTGTGATAGCTCATGCCTGTAATCTTAGCACTTTTGGAGGTCTAGATGAATGGATTGTTTGCAGCCCAGGAATTTGAGATCAGCCTGGGCAACATGGTAAAACCTATCTCAAAAAAAAAAAAAAAAGAGAGAGAGAGAGAAGAAAGAAAGAAAGAAAGAAAGAAAGAAAGAAAGAAAGAAAGAAAGAAAGAAAGAAAGAAAGAAAGAAAGAAAGAAAGAAAAGAAGAAAGGAAGGAAGGAAGGAAAGGGAGAAAAAAAGAAAAGAAAAAAAGAAACATTATTCCAGATACTTGGGAGGCTGAGGTGGGAGATTCACCTGAGCTCAGGTAGTCAAGGCTGCAGTAAGCCAAGATTGTACTGCTGCACCCCACCCTGGGTGGTGAGAGTGAGACCATGTCTCAAATAAAATATTTTAAATAAACAAATAAATAAACAAGCTCTTCATGAAGAACAAAAATTTGCACTCCACCCTGGGTGGTGAGAGTGAGACCCTGTTTCAAATAAAATCTTTTAAATAAACAAATAAATAAACAAGCTCTTCATGAAGAACAAAATTTAAATAGATCAAATATGTAGGACTTATATTAAAAACAAGAACATCACATAAGACATAAATTAAGGTAAAATGAAATATTTTATTCTTTGCATTTTTAATTGATTTAATAAGATAGTTCTTCAAATAATAATAGTAAAAATTAATTGATAGATTATAGCATAGGGGTAACTTAAATAAATAACAGTAATACTCTGTTATATAATGAGTACACTATTGATGAAATGGTATAATGATGTTTGAAAGTGGATTTAAATTTGTTGTAGACTTATAATTGCAAACTCTAGAGAATTAATTAATTTTTTAAAAAGATAGGTAATGTATATTCTGTGGATTTGGAATGGAGAGTTCTGTAAATGTTTATTAGGTCCACTTGGTCCAGATCTGAATTCAAGTCCTGGATATTCTTGTTAATTTTCTGTCTCGTTGATCTGTCTAATATTGACAGTGGAGTGATAAAGTCTCCCAGTTGATTTTTTTGTTTGTTTTTTGGTTTTTTTTTTTTTTTTTTTTTTTTTGTTGAGATGGAGTTTCACTCTTGTTACCCAGGCTGGAGTGCAATGGCGCGATTTTGGCTCACTGCAACCTCCGCCTCCTGGGTTCAAGCAATTCTCCTGCCTCAGCCTCCTGAGTAGCTGGGACTACAGGTGTGTGCTACCATGCCCAGCTAATTATTATTATTATTATTATTTTGTATTTTTAGTAGAGACAGGTTTTCATCATGTTAACCAGGATGGTCTTGATCTCTTGACCTCATGATCTGCCTGCCTCGGCCTCCCAAAGTGCTGGGATTAAAGGCATGAGCCACTGCGCCCAGCCAGTCTCCCACTATTATTGTGTGGGAGTCTAAGTCTCTTTGTAGGTCGGTAAGAACTTGCTTTATATACCTGGGTGCTCCCGTATTGGGTGAATACGTATTTAAGATCGTTAGCTCTTCTTGTTATATTGATGGTTTTACCATTATGTAATGCCCTTCTTTGTCTCTTTTGATCTTTCTTGGTTTAAAGTCCATTTTGTTAGAGATTAGGATTGCAACTCCTGCTTTTTTTCATCTCCATTTGCTTGATAAATCTTCCTCCATCCCTTTATTTTTAGCCTATGTGTGTCCTTGCATGTGAGATGGGTTCCCTGAATACAGCATGTTGCTGGGTCTTGACTTTTTATCCTATTGCCAGTCTGTGTCTTTTGATTGGGACATTCAGCTCATTTACATTTAAGGTTAATATTGTTATGTGTCGATTTGATTCTGCCATTTTGATGCTACCTAGATGTTTTGCCCATTAGTTAAAGCATTTTTTTCACTGTGTCAATGGTCTTTACCATTTGGTATGTTTTTGTAGTGGCTGGTACTGGTTGTTCCTTTCCTTGTTTAGTGCTTCTTTCAAGAGCTCTTATAAGGCAGGTCTGGTGGTGATGAAATCTCTCAGCAATTGCCTGTCCATAAAGGATTTTCCTTCTCCTTCACGTATGAAACTTAGTTTGACTGGATATGAAATTCTAGGTTGAAAGTTCTTTTCTTAAGGATGTTGAATATTGCCCCCCACTCCCTTCTGGTTTGTAGGGTTTCTGCTGAGAGATCTGCTGTGAGTCTGATAAGTTTCCCTTTGTGGATAACCTGATCTTTCTCTCTTGCTGCCCTTAGAAGATTATATGCCTTGGGTTTACTCTTCTTGAGGAATATCTTTGTGGTGTTCTCTGTATTTCCTGGACTTGAATGATGGCATGGCTTTCTAGGTTGGGGATGTTCTCCTGGATAATATCCTGAAGAGTGTTTTCCAGCTTGAATTCATTCTCTCCCTCACATTCAGGTACACCTATGAAACATAGATTAGGTCTTTCCACATAATCCCATATTTTTTTCAGGCTTTGTTCATTTCTGTTCACTCTTTTTTCTCTATTTTGCCTTTTCATTTTATTTCATTGAATTGATTTTCAATCTCTGATATCCTTTCTTCTGCTTGGTCAATTCTGCTATTGAAACTTGTGTATGCTTCATGAAGTTCTCGTGCTGTGTTTTGCACCTCCATCAAGTTGCTTATATTCTTATCTAGGCTGTTTATTCTAGTTAGCATCTCATCTAACCTTTTTTCTAGGTTCTTAGTTTCTTTGCATTGGTTTAGTACATGTTCTTTCAGCTCAGAGGAGTTTGTTATTACCCACCTTTTGAAGTCTGTTTCTGTCAATTCATCAGATTTATTTTCCATCCATGGATCCCTAGCTGGTGAGGAGTTGTGATCCTTTGGACTTTGTAGTTGGTGACTTTTGGATGGGGTATCTGAGTGGATGTCCTTTTTGTTACTGATGAAGTTATTTCTTTCTGTTTCTTGGATTTCCTTCTAACAGTCAGGTCCCTCTGCTGCACAACTTCTGGAGGTCCGCTCCAGATCCTGCTTGCCTGGGGATCACCTACGGGAGCTGCAGAACAGTTAGCATTTCTGCCAGTTTCTTCTCCTGTTATCTTTGTCCCAGAAGGGTACCTGCCAAACGTCAGCCTGAGCTCTTCTTTATTAGGTGTCTCTTTGGGTATAGAGGGGTCATGGAGCTACTTGAGGAGACAGTCTGTCCCTTATAGGAGCTCAAGTGCTGTGCTGGAGCTCCACTCTTCTGTGCAGAGATGCTGGGCAGGTACTTTTACATTTGCTGCAGCAGAACTCATAACTGCCTCTTTTCCCAAGTGCTCTGTCCTAGGAATGTCAGCTTTATTTATAAGTTTCTGTCATGTTGCTGCCTTTTTTCATACATTCCCTGCCCTGCATGGAGTAGTCTAGTCACAGTCTATCATCAGAAGTGTTGCTGAGCTGCCACAGGCTCTGCCCCACTGCTGTGTGAACTGCCTCGGTAGTGGCAGACTGCCTCAGTAGTGGTGGTTGCCCTTCCCCCCACTGAGCTGGACTGTCCTGGGTCCAGCTGAGCTTGCTGAAAATCTCTCAATCCAGAGTATTTCAGATTGCTTATTTTGTGGGGGTGCTACCTGCTGAGCCAGATTGCCTGGCTCCCTGTCTCTGCCCCCTCCCTTTCAGTTGAATGGGTGGTTCTGTTTCCTAGGTGTTCCAGGAGCCAGTTGAAAAGGCCGCTCATATTTGTGTGACTTTCTGTGTACCAATCTGGCACCAGCTGAAACTGCCATGCTGAAAACTCGTGGTGCCTTTTGGTCCAGAAATCTCCTGGTCTGTGGGCATTGTAAATTTGTTTGGAAATGCAGTGGGCACTCACTCTGCATTGTTTTGCTGGGAACTGCACTTCAGAGCTCTTCCTATTTGGCCATCTTGGATTCTTCCTCTAGCTTAGGCCATTTTTTTTTTTTCTTAAAGTATTGAGAGTAGTCAAACTCAAAAGCAGGAAATAGAGAAAAGGGACACATGGAGAGCTGAAGTTTAATGGATATAGCGATGAAAGATGAAAAGGTTTTGGAGATTAGTTACAAAACAATCTGAATATATTTAGCAGTAATAAACTGTATACTTAAAAATTGTTAAGATAGTAAATTTTATGTTAGTTTTTTTTACCCCAATTTATTTTTTTAAGTCTCAAAACAATAACTTTATTTTATGTCTAAAGTAAATAGAGAAAGAAGTGTAAGCTAAATGAAAATAGGGCAGAAGGAAGGTAATTATAAAAATTAATTATAAAAATAAAAGTGAGATAAATGAAATATTCACAGCATAAAAACATAGAGAAATACAAAGGAACCACAGATTGATTCTTCAAAAAATATTTTTTATTGACAAATAATTTAGCTAGATAGACTGCAATGTCCACAGTTATGTCCCTACTTTCATTTCTGATTTTAGTTAATTGTATCTTCTCTCTCATTTTATTAGTGGGTCTAGCTACATGTTCAGAAATTTTTTGATCTTTTGAAAGAATTATTGTTTGGTTTTATTGATTTCTTTTAACTCATTCTATGAGTCTGACACCAAAAACAAAGACAATACAAGTAAAGTGTATTGCACACTAATATCTCTTATAAATGCAAATGCAGTAATCTTTAACAAAAAAGAAACTAGCAAATTATATCTAGCAGATTATTAAAATAATTATAAACTATAACCAAGTGAAATTTATCCCAGGATTATAATGATGGTTAAACATGAAAATCAGTAAACACAATAAAAAAAATTAATAGAAAAAAGGGAAAAAACAACATAATAACTTCAACTGACACAAAAAAAAGCACTTGACAAAATCAAACGCTCTATTATAATCAAAGCACTCAAATAAATAATAATATTAATACAATGGAACTCCCTCAACAGGCAAAAGTATGTTTATAAAAAACACATAGCTAAAGTTACACTCAATGGTGAAAGACTGAAAATGTTTCATCTAAGATCAGGATCTGCACAAGGATTCTCACTTGTGCCATCACTATTCAACATTGTACTCAAAGTTCTAGTAAGAGCAGTTAAGTTAAATAAATAAATAGGAGTCATTCCAATATGAAAGAAATTTTTTTAAAAAATCCTCAGGTTCAAAAATCTACTAATGGAGGAGAATGGTGGAGCAAGATGGCAGAACAGAAAACTTCACCAATTGTACCTCCCTTCAAGGACACCAAGTTAACAGCTATACACAAAAACAAACAAACAACAAAAACAAAAACAAGAACAACAATAAAACGCCTTTAAAAGAACGAAAAAGTCTGGTAAGTACTCATAGTACCTAGCTTTAACTTTATATCACTTAAAGGGATACTAAAGAGTTAGAAAACCAGTCTTGAATTGCCAATGCCACCCCTCCCCAACCCCCAGCAGCAGCATCTCTGGGGGTAGAAGCATCTCTGGGGGCTAAGGGAAGGAGAACACAGCACCTGTGAAACATTGAACTCAGTGCTGTTCTGTTAGAGCAATAAGGAAATCCAGACCAAATATAGCTGATGCCTGCCCATAAAGGGAACATTCAAAACTCCCCTAGCCAGAGGATAATCACAGATCTTAGAGCTCCACAAACCTTGTCACTGAGGACCAAAGTGCTCTCAGTCACTAAGTAAATTTAAAGGTCATCTAGGTCAAAAGAACTGCAACTCTTAGGTGAGTCCTAGGGCTAAACTAGGCCAAAAGACAGTGGACTGTGAGGATATGAGACATATTGATATACCAGCTGGAGAAGCCAAGGGTGTGCTGGAATCACCCCTCCCATTAACTAATCCCAGGCTGCACAGCTTATGGATCCAAAAAAGACCCTTTTCTTTCACATGAGGAGAGGAGATTGAAGAGTGGGGAGGATGTTGTCTCGCATCTTGGATACTAGCTCAGCCATGGTGTGATAGGGAAATAGTAAGAGTCATGAGCCTCCCATTTCAGACTCTAGCTCTAGAATAAAATTTCTAGACACACACTGGGCCAGAAGGGAACCTACTACCTTGAAGAAAAAAATCTGGCCAGCATTTATCACCTGCTAACTGAAGAGCCCTTGGATCCTAAATAGCAAGCAGTGATACCCAGGTACTATGTCAAAGGCCTTGGTGAGCCTCTGACACTTGCTGGCTTCAGGTGAGACTCAGCATATTACCAGCTGTGGTGGCTATGGAACAAAACTCCTTCTGCTTGAAAAAAAAAAAAAAAAAAAGAGAGGGAAAAGTAAAGGGAACTTTGTCTTGCACTTTAGGAATCAACACTGCCACAAGGAAGTAGACCATCAAGCAGGCTCAAGAGATCACTGATTCCAGGACTCGACTCTGGGATGGCATTTCTGGACATGTCCTGGGCCAGAGGAGAGTACACTACCCTGAAGAGTGAGTCCCAAGGCAAGCAGCATTCAACACAAGCTGACTTAAGAGACTTTGGACCTTAAAGGAATATCTGCAGTAGTCTGTCAGTCCTTCTCATGGCCAGGTGTGGCAGAGGCTACAGGGTGAGGCTTTTCTGCCTTTGAAAAGGGAAAGAAAGAGTGGAAATCTCTGAGTTTTTGGTTTGAGTATCAGCTCAGCTACACTAGAGTAGAATAGCAGGTAGACTTCTAATAATTTTGACTCTAGTCCCTGACAACCAGATGGCACTTCTGAACCCATCCAAGGCCTAGGAGACCTCACCACCCTAAAGGAAAGAACACAGGCCTGGCTGGGTTTCCCACCTGCTGATTGTGGAGCCTCACGACCTTGAATGAACATAGGCAGTAGCTGGGAGTAGTGACAGCAGGCCTTGGGCAAGACCCAGTGCTTTGCTGGCTTCAGATTTGACCCAGTGCAGTCATAGTAATGGTGGCTACAGAGGGGTTGTGTCATTCCATTCCCAAATTTAGGCGTCTCAGAATAGAGAGAGTCTATGTGTGTTTGAGCAAAGGTTAGAGAAGAGAACAAGAGTTTCTGTCTGGGAATCTGGAAAATTCTCCCAGAATTGGTCTAAGACCAAAAATGTGGTACCTTTATGAGTCTTCAAAAACCACAGTGTCACTGGGCTTGGGGTGCCTCTTAAAGCTTATATAACTTAGATTACAACACCCACGTTCTCCCAAATATCTGGAAAGCCTTCACAAGAGGGGCAGCTGCAAATATGTCTGGAAGTGAAGACTGAAATAAACATTTAACTTTTCTGTGCCCAGACACTGAAGAACATCTACTAGCATCAACAATATCCAAAAAAGCATGTCCTCACCAAATGAACTAAATAAGGCAAGAAGGACTAATCCTGGACAGAGACTTTTCAGACAGAAAATACAAAACAGATGTATTAAGGAAACTTAAAGAAATCCAAAGTAACACAGAAAAGAAATTCAGAATTATATCCAATAATGTTAACAAAAAGATTAATATTCAAAAAATCAAGCGTAAATTTTGGACCTAAGAAATCCAATTGATATACTGAGGAATGCATCAGAGTTCTTTAACAGTAGAATGAATCAAGCAGAAGAAAGAATTGGTAAGCTTAAAGACATGCTATTTGAAAATACATTGTCAGAGGAGACAAGAAAAAAAAATACAAAACAATGAAGCATGCCTACAGAATCTAGAAAATAGTCTCAACAGGGCAAATATGGGAGTTATTGGCTGTAAAGAGGAGATAGAGAAAGAAATTAGGGGTAGAAAGTTTGTTCAATGGGAACTTCCCAAATCTTAGAGAAAGGTATCAGTATTCAAGTACAAAAAGGTTATAGAAAACCAAGTAGATTTAACCAAAAGAAAACTACCTAAAGCCATTTAATAATCAGACTCACAAAGATCAAGGATACAGAAATGATCCTAAAATCAGCAAGAGAAAAGAGACAAATAATATACAGTGGAACTACAATATATCTGGCAGGAGACTTTTGAATGGAAACCTTATAGGCCAGGAAAGAGTGGCATAACATATATAAAGTTCTGAAGAAAAAAGAAACTACTCTAGAATAGTATAAGCAATGAAAATATCCCTCAAACGTGAAGGAGAAATACTCTCACAGAAAAACAAAAGTTCAGAGATTTTATCAATACTAGACCTACCCTACAAGAAATGCTAAAAGGAGAGGACTTAAGTCAGAAAGAAAGTGACATTAATAAGCAATAAATAAATACCTGAAGGTACAAAACAAACTGATGATAATAGAAAGTGCACAGAAAAACACAAACTATTTTAAGACTGTAATATTGGTGTGTGAACTACTCATATCTTGAGTAAAAAGGCTAAAAGATAAACTAATCAAAATTAATAAATACAACAGTTTTCAAGACATAGTACAATAAGATACAAAAAGAAACAACAATAAGTTAAAAAGTAGGGGAGCAAAGTTGAGGTTAATTTTATTCTTTTTTTTTTTTTTTGGTTGTTTGTGAAAACAGTGTAAGTTGTTATTGGGTTAAAATAATGAGTTATAAGATAATATTTGGAAGCCTTATGGTAACCTCAAACTAGAAAACATACAACAGATACACACACAAAAAAAATCAAGAAACTAAATTATATCCCCAGAGAAAATCATCTTCACTAGAGGAAGATGAATAAAAAAATGAAAGAAGACCACAAAACAAACAGAAATAAGAAAATGGAAGAAATAAGTTCTTACTTATCAATAATAACATTGAATATAAATGGACTAAACTCTTCAATAAAAAGAAACAGACTGACTGAATGGATTAAAAAAAAAGATCCATTGATCAGTTGCCTACAGGAAACATACTTCACTTATAAAGACACACATAGACCCTAAAAGAGATGAAAAAAGATATTTCTTTTCCAATGGAATCCAAACTACAGCAAGATCCAGTATACTTACATCAGAAAAAAAAAATAGATTTCAAGATAAAAACTACAAGACATGACAAAAGTCACTACAAAATAATAAAGTGGCCAATTCAGCCAGAAGATATAACAATTATATATATAGGATTGCAACTCCTGCTTTTTTTCATCTCCATTTGTCAACCAGATATTAATCCTAGTGCCCATTAGTAATTTTTCCTGATCCTCTCCCTCCCACTGTCCACCCTCAAGTAGGCCCCAACATCTGTTGTTCCCTTCTATATATCCATGTATTCTCATCATTTAGCTCCTCCTTATAAGTGAGAACATACAGTATTTGGTTTTCTGCTCTCATGTTAGTTTGTGAAGGATAATGGCTTCCAGCTCCATCCATGTTCCTGCAAGGGACATGATCTCCTTATTTTTTATGGCTGCATAATATTTCATGATGTATATGTACCACATTTTCTTTATCCTGTCTACCAGTGAAAGGCATTTAGGTTGATTCCATACCTTTGTTATTGTGAATAGTGTTGTGTCTTTATGATAAAATAATTTCTATTCCTTTGGGTACATACTCAATAACGGGATTGCTGGGCTGAATGGTAGTTATGTTTTTATGTCTTTGAGGAATTGTTATACTGATTTCCATAATGGTTGAACAAATTTACATTTCCACTAGCAGTGTATAACATTTCTTTTACTCTGCAACTGCTCCAGCACCTGTTATTTTTTGACTTTTTAGTAATATCCATTCTGACTGGCATTAGATGGTATCTCTTTGTGATTTTGATCTACATATCTCTAAGGATCAATGATGTTGATTTGTTTTCATATACTAGTTTTCTGCATATATGACTTTTTTGAAAATTGTCTGCTTATGTCCTTTGACCATTTTCAATGGGATTGTTTGTTTCTTTCTTGTAAATTTGAGAAAAATTAGTATTTTCAACATGGAAATCCTGCTCAAATAAGTATGCAGATTAAATGCAATCTCTATCACTATCCTAAAATAGTGTTTTACAGAAATGGAAAAGTTCATCCTAACATTTATGTGGGATTGTAAGGAACTTTGTGTTGGCAAAACAGTCTTAAAAATGAATAACAAATTATAAGGATTTACATTTTTCCAATTTAAAACTTACTATAAAGCTTCAGTAATCGGAGTGATGTGATACTGGCATAAGATCAATGGAATTTAATTGAGAGTCCAGAAATAAACCCGTATGTTTATTGTCAATTGATTTTTGACAATGATGCCAAGACCATTCAATAAGGCTAGATTATCTTCAATAAATGATGTTAAAGAAAACAGATATCCATATGCAAAAGAGCAGTGTTGGATCTTACCATATATCATATTTTAAAATTAACTCAAAGTTGATCAAAGACTTAAATATAAAGACAAAAATCACAAATCTCCTCTTAGAAAAATAATAACATTATAACTCCATCTCAAAAAAAGAAAGAAAGAAAGAAAGAAAAAGAATAGTGTTAGGACAAATGGAAATCTGTACATAAAAAAAATATTGTTGGACCTTTACCTTACACCATTCACAAAAGACTAACTCAAAATGAATCAAAGATAAAATAATAATAATAATAAGATCTAAAACCATAAAACTCTTAGGAAAATAACATGGGAATAAATATAATTTCAGATTTGGCAGTGGTTTCTTAGACATGACAACAAATGCACAAGCAACAAAAAAATAAATAAATTGGATTTAATCAAAATTAAAAACATTATAATAAAGGAAAGACACTATCAAGAAAAATAAAGAGCAACATTTTAGAATATGATAAAATTTTGCAGATTATATATTGCTAAGGGTCTGGTATACAGCATATACAAAGAACTCTTACAATTCAACAATTCAAAGACAATCAACCATATATATATATATATATATATATATATATATATATATATATATATATATATATAATTGCACTTTAGGTTCCAGAGTTTATGTGCAGAACATGGAGGATTGTTGCATAAGTACATTCATGTCAAGGTGGCTTGCTGCTTCCATCACCCCATCAGCTATATCTGGCATTTCTCCCCATGTTATCCCTCCCGAACTCCCAACCCCCTGCTGTCTCTCCCCTAGTCCCCCAATCAGACCCCAGTGTGTGATGCTCCCCTCCCTGTGTTCATATGTTCTCATTGTTCAACATCCGCCTATGAATGAGAAAATGTGAGGCTTCATTCTCTGTTCCTGTGTCAGTTTGCTGAGAATGATGGTTGTGGCTCACATCTGTAATCCAAACACTTTGGAGGCCAAGGCAGGCAGATCACCTGAGGTCGGGAGTTCAAGACCAGCCTGACCAACCTGGTGAAACCCTGTCTTTAAAAAAAATATAAAGAAAAAAAAAAGAGAATGATGGTTTCCAGGTTCATCCACGTCCCTACAAAGGCCATGAATTCATCATTTTTTATGACTGCATAGTATTCCATGGTGTATATGTGCCACATTTTCCCTATTCAGTCTATCATCGATGGACATTTGGGTTGGTTCTGGGTCTTTCTTATTGTAAACAGTGCTGCAATGAACATATGTGTGCATGTGTCTTTATAATAGAACAATTTATAATCCTTTGGATATAAATTGCTGGGTCAATTGGAAATTCTATTTCTAGGTCCTTGAAGAACTGCCACACTGTCTTTCACAATGGTTGAACTAATTTACACTCCCACCAACAGTGTAAGAGTGTTCTTACGTCTCCACATCTTCTCCAGCATCTGTTGTCTCCAGATTTTTTAATGATCTCCATTCTAATTGGAGTGAGATCATATCTCAATGTGGTTTTGATTTGCATTTCTGTAATGATCAGTGATGATGAGCATTTTTTCATATGTTTGTTGGCCTCATATAGGTCTTCTTTTGAAAAGTGTCTGTTCATATCCTTCATCCACTTTTGAATGGGTTTGTTTGTTTGTTTGTTTGTTTCTGTAAATCTGTTTTAGTTCTTTGAAGATTCTTGATATAACTCCTTTGTCAGATGGGTAGATTGCAAAAATGTTTTCCTATTCTGTTGGTTACCAGTTTACTCCAAGGATTGTTTCTTTTGCTGTGCAGAAGCTACGGAGTTTAATTAGATCACATTTGTCTATTTTGGCTTTTGTTGCCAATGCATTTGGTGTTTTAGTCATGAAGTCTTTGCCTATGCCTATGTCCTGAATTGTTTTGCCTAGGTTTTCTTCTAGGATTTTTATGGTGTTAGGTCTTATGTTTAAGTCTTTCATCCATCTGGAGTTAATTTTAGTGTAAGGAATCTGGAAGGGGTCAAGTTTCTGCTTCCTGCACATAGCTAGCCAATTTTCTCAACACCATTTATTAAACAGGGAATCCTTTCCCCATTGCTTTTGTCAGGTTTGTCAAAGATCAGATGATTGTAGATGTGTGGAGTTGCTCCAGTGGCCTCTGTTCTGTTCCATTGGTCTATGTATCTGTTTTGATATCAGTACCAGGCTATTTTGATTATTGTTGCCTTGTAGTATAGCTTGAAGTCCAGCAGCGTGATGCTGCCAGGTTTGTTCTTTTTGCTTAGGTTTGTCTTGGCTATACAGGCTTTTTTTTGGATCCATATGAAGATTAAAGCAGTTTTTTCCAGTTCTGTGAAGAAGGTAATTGGTAGTTTGATGGGGTTAGAGTTAAATCTATAAATTCCTTTGGGGAGTATGGTCATTTTTACAATATTGATTCTTCCTAACCATGAGCATGGAATGTTTTTTCATCTGTTTCTGTCTTCTTTTATTCCCTTGAACAGTTGTTTTTAGTTCTCCCTGAAGAAGTCCTTTACCTCCTTTGTTAGTTGTATTCCTAGGTATTTTCTTCTTGTTGTAGCAATTGTGAATGGGAGTTCACTCTTGATTTGGCTCTCTGTTTGACTGTTACCAGTGTATAGGAATGCTTGTGATTTCTGCACATTGATTTTGTATCCTGAGACTTGGCTGAAGATGCTTATCAGCTTAAAGAGAGTTTGGGCTGAGACGATGGGGTCTTCTAAATATACAATTATGTCATCTGCAAATAGAGACAATTTGACTTCCTTCTTTCCTAACTGAATACCTTTATTTCTTTTTCTTGCCTATTACTCTGGCTAAAACTTCCAATACTATATTGAGTAAGAGTCAGAGAGAGGATATACTTTGTCTAATGCCAGATTTCAAAGGGAATGCTTCCAGGTTTGCCCATTCAGTATGATATTGGCAATGGGTTTGTTGTAAATAGTTTTTATTATTTTGTGATAGGTTCCATCAATACCTAGTTTATTGAGAGTTTTTAGCACAAAGAACTGTTGAATTTTGTCTAAGGCCTTCTCTGCATCTATTGAGATAATCATGTGGTTTTTGTCTTCGGTTCTAGTTATGTGGTGGATTACATTTACAGACTTGCATATGTTAAGCCAGCCTTGCATGCCTGGAATGAAGCCTACTTGATCATGATGGATAAGCTTTTTGATGTGCTGTTGCAATCAGTTTGCCAGTATTTTGTTGAAGATTTTTGCATCATGGATATTGGCCTGAATTTTTCTTTTTTTGTTGAGTCTTTGCCAGGTTTTGGTATCAGAATGATGTTGGTCTCATAAAATGAGTTGAGGAGGATTTCCTCTTTTTGTTTTGTTTAGAATAGCTTCAGAATGATTGGCACCTGCTCCTCTTTGTATGTCTGGAAGAATTCGGCTGTGAACCCATCTGGACCTGGACTTTTTTTTGGTTGGTAGGCTGTTAAATCCTGCCTCAACTTCAGCCCTTGCTTTTGGTCTATTCAGGGTTTCTACTTCTTCCTGGTTTAGTTTTGATAGGTTGCAAGTGTCCATGAATTTATCCATTTCTTCCAGATATACTTGTTTATGTGCATAGAGTTGTTTGTAGTAATTTCTGATGGTAGTTTGTATCTCTGTGGGATCATTGGTGATTTAACCTTTATTGTTTTTTATTGTATCTGATTATTCTCTCTTTTCTTTTTTTAGTAATCTGGCTAGTAGTCTGTCTATTTTGGTGATCTTTTTGAAAAACCAGCTCCTGGATTTATTGATTTTTTGAAGGGTTTTTTGTGTCTCTGTATCCTTCAGTTCTGCTCTAATCTTAGTTATTTCTTGTCTTCTGCTAGTTTTTGAGTATTTTTCATCTTGTTCCTCTAGCTCTTTCAATTTTCATGGCAGAGTTTTGATTTTAGATCTTTCCTCGCTTCTCTGGTGGGCATGTATTGCTATAAATTTCCCTCTAGACACTGCTTTAAATGTGGCCCAGAAATTCTGGTATGTTGTGTCCTCTTTCTCACAGGTTTCAAAGAATATCTTTATTTCTGTCTTCATTTAATTGTTTATCCAGTCAACGTTCAATAGCCAGTTGTTCAGTTTCCATTAAGTTGTGTGGTTTTGAGTTAATTTCTTAATCCTGAGATCTAATTTGATTGCACTGTGGTCTGTTTGTTATGATTTCCATTTTTTTCTGCATTTGCTGAGGAGTGATTTACTTCCAATTATGTGGCCAATTTTAGAGTAGGTGTGATGTGGTGCTGAGAAGAATGTATATTCTGTGGATTTGGGGTGGAGAGTTCTGTAGATGTCTATTATGTCTGCTTGTTCCAGTTCTGCATTCCAGTCCTGTTTATCCCTGTTTATTTTCTGTCTTGTTGTTCTATCTAATGTTGACAGTGGAGTGTTAAAGTCTCCCACTATTATTGTGCAGGAGTCTAAGTCTCTTTATAGATCATTAAGAACTTATTTTATGTATGTGAGTGCTCCTGTATTGGGTGCATATGTATTTAGGATAGTTAGCCCTTCTTGTTGTATTGATCCTTTCACCATTATGTAGTGCCCTTCCTTGTCTGTTCTGATCTTTGTTGGTTTAAAGTCAATTTTATCAGAGACTAAAATTGCAACCCCTGCTTTTTTTCTCTCTCTCCATTTGCTTGGTAGGTCTTTCATCCCTTTATTTTGAGTCTAAGTGTGCCTTTACACGTGGGATGGGTCTCCTAAATACAGCACACCAATGGGTTTTGACTTTTTACCCAGTTTGCCAGTCTGTGTCTCTTGATTGGGGCATTTAGGCCATTTACATTTAATGTTAATATTGTTATGTGTGAATTTGATCCTGCCATTTTGTTACTGGCTGTTTGTTTTGCCCATTGGTCAATGCAGTTTCCTCATTGCATCTTTGGTCTTTACCATTTGGTTCATTTTTGCAGTGGCTGGTACTGGATTTTTTTTCCCCCCGTGTTTTATGCTTCCTTCAGGAGCTCTTGTAGGGCAGGTCTGGTGACAACGAAATCTCTCAGTAATTGCTTGTCCATAAAGGATTTTATTTCTTCTTCACTTATGAAGCTTAGTTTGGCTGTACATAAGATTCTGGGTTAAAGTTCTTTTCTTTAAGGATGTTGAATATTGGTCCCCACTCTCTCATGGCTTGTAGGGTTTCTGCTGAGACATCTGCTGTGAGTCCGATTAGCTTTTCTTTGTGGGTGACTTGAACTTTCTCTCTTGCTGCCCTTAGCATTTTTTTCTTCACTTCAACCCTGGTGAATCTGACAGTTACGTGCCTTGGGGTTACTCTTCTTGAGGAGTATCTCTGTGGTGTTCTTTGTATTTCCTGTAGTTGAATGTTGGCTTGCTTTGCTAGGTTGGGGAAGTTCTCCTGAATAATATTTTGAAGAGTGTTTTCCAGCTTGGATTTATTTTCCTCATCCTCTTCAGGTACACTGATCAGGAATAGATTAGGTCTTTTCACATAATCCCTTATTTCTTGGAGGCTTTGTTCATTTTTTTTTTTTTACTTTTTTTTCTTTTTTCTTGCCTTCTCTTTTTATTTCATTGAGTTGATCTTCAATCTCTGATATCCTTTCTTCTGCTTGATAGATTCAACTATTGGAACTTGTGTATGCTTCACAAAGTTCTCGTGCTGTGTTTTTTAGCTCGATCAAGTCGTTTATATTCTTCTCTAGGCTGGTTATTCTAGTTAACATTTCAACTAATCTTTTTTCAAGGTTATTAGTTTCTTTGCATTGGTTTAAAACATGTTCTCTTAGCTCATAGAAGTTTGTTATTACCCAACTTCTGAAGCCTGCTTCTGTCAACTCATCAAAATCATTTTCTGCCCTGTTTTGTTGCCTTGCTGGTGAGTCATTGTGATCTCTCTGGGGAAGACAGGTGTTCTGGACTTTGATATTTTCATTCTTTTTGTACTGTTTTCTTCTCATCTTCTCTAAGTGGACATTCCTTCTGTTAAAGTTGGGGTTATTTCTCCTGTATGAGGCAAAAAAAAAAAAAAAAAAAACCACAGGTTATCAGTATGCCACTTGAGATAGTTAGTCTGTTGTCTGCCTGTAGAGGTGCTGCTAGGCTGCCTCAGACTCAGCCAGGCTGCTGTTTATTTTTCACCTGGTTTCTATACTGGTGGGGTTAGCCTCACCTTCCCAATGGTGGGCTCTGCTCCAGGGTGGAGGATGTGTTAACAGCAAAACTCTCCTGGTGTAGGGACTCCAGTTGCTGAATTTTGTTGGGGAGGGGTCTGTCTAGTAGTATCCCCCTCCCCACTTTCAACTCTCCCGTCTGTGGAACAGGCAGTTCCTTTTTGCAAGCTTTCTTGGTATTAGTCCAAATCTCTGCCCTGGTCTGCACTAACAAGGCACTGGTCTGGCCATGGCTGCTAGCCTGGGCTGTCACCTGGGTCTATGACTCCAAGTGGTTCTCAGCAAGGTGGTGTTTTTCTGGTCTGTGTGTTGCCAAAGTCTTGGGGTGACTTGCTGTGTATGATTCAGAGAACTGAGGAGGTGATGCCTCTCTGATTCTCCTTGCCTGATACACTTTCCAGGTGGGACAGTGCCCCAGCTTTCCTCAGCTGGATGCCTTTGGGCTGCTTTCACTGTCTTTTTTGGAGTTAATCCCACTGTTCAAACCGGTACCTCGCTCAGAGATGCAGATATCGCTCTGGTTCTGTCTCACTCAGTGGTAGCTGCACTCCAGAGAAGCTTCCTGTTGACATCTTCCCCCCCGAGCCTAAAAGGATATTTTTACAAGAAAAAGCTTTAACATAAAACCATAATCCTATGACCCTGAAAATTTACCTTTTTGTCCGTATCTATTTTAAAGGGTTCTAATATTAGTGTATATCTTGTTTTGTTTCACTTTAAAAAATAATAATAACTAATGTCATATCAGAAGCATTTTCCTGTAGCATTGTAGTCTTCCTAATTAAAATAATAATGGCTACATATTATTCCTTGGAGTTGGTATGTCATATGTTATTTATGTTGGATATTTAGCTTATTTCTAATTCTTATAAATAGTAGTAGTAAAGAAGTAACCAAAAATAAAGTTTCCTTGGTTTAATTTGGTGAAACACACTCCATTAGTCTGTCTCTCCCAGTCAATGCCACTGATATTCCCATACAGGACGTATGAAATAACTATCTGAAATTCTGCAAAGTAGATGGTAGCAGGTGAATTGTGAAAGGAAATGAGAATCGGAAGTACAGCCAATCTGCCAGAGTAGTTTGTATATTATTTTTCTTCTGTATCCATTATCCTAGACTAATAGGCAGTATTAAGTCCAAAACTGTAAAATGAATATTGACAGAATGAACTCCGTGAAAAAGCCCTACTTTTTACAACCAAAATCCAGGAATGAGAATACCTGTAGAGATACAGAAAGCAGGAAAAATCTTCCATTGTTTTGATTTTTCTTTCTTTTTGACTCCAGCCTCAAGGCAAGTCTAGCCTCTAATATGCAAAATCTTCGTAGTGACAACAGCAATGGTAGCTAAGCAGGAAACTATAATTCTGAAAGGAGGTTTTTTTTTTTTTTTTTTCAATTTGAGTAAAGGAGTTCTGGTCTGAAAAATATGAGCAAACACTATAAAAATTGAATTTTTTAAAAGACCATACGTTTTCAAATTTGAGGGATATTATACAAAATGCCCAATAATAATTGTCAAAACTGTCAGGATCATCAAAAACAAAGAAAGTCCAAGAATTTGTCAAAGTCAGCTTTCAGAGACATAATATTGAATTTAATGAGGATGAGATCTTGGAACAGAAAAAAAATCACATTAAAAAAAAAAAAAAGTATGTTTTCATGACTTAGTTTAGAGGCAGACCCAATTGTAAGAAGTGTATAACTTAGTGAGGAGAATAAAAAGCCCTTGATTTTTAACCAGAGGACCAGGAAGTGGTCCCTTGAATCTAGAGAGTGCCAAGGTAACCACAAAGAAGAGGGAGTTTAATAAAGGGATGCTATAAAGTTACTTGTAAACTCTCAAGATGTACACATGTGGATCCATCCCTAAAAAGCACACAAAAGACATTGACAGGTGAATTACAAAGTAGAGTGCTGCCTGGTTTCCAGACTGGCCCCTGAAATCTGAATAGCATTGCAAAGGCTTTGAAAATTGAAACGACATTGCAATCACAGTCCATAGAAGGTAGGTTGGAAATTAGGAGATGAAGTCTACAAAATAAACAAAAACAAATTAGCATTCTAAGAATTAGAACAAGACCTAAAGTTTTATAACATATTTTAGATATCCAGTCTACAATAAAAAAGTGCTCAGCATATAAAGATATAGGAAAATCTCAACCACTTACACTTAAAATAGCAATCAAAATATGCCAACTCTAAGATGATGTAGATTTTACAATTACCAGAAAAACATTTTTAAATAGTGATTATGACAAAGTAGAGAAGAACTCTCTGGAAATAAATGGAAAGATAGTCTTAACAGAAAAATAGAAGCTGTAAAGAAAGAATAAAGTAGAAATTTTAGACCTGAAAAATACAACTAAAATAAAACATTCACTGAAAGTATTCATATTAGAGATAACAGACAAATGTGCTAGTGAACCTGAAGATAGAGGAATATAAATCACCCAATCTGAAGAAAAAAGAGAAACAAAAGATAAATAAGGCTCAGGTAATGTGGGATAATAACAAAAGGTCTCAAATTTGTGCCATCAGAGTTCTGGAAGGGAAAGAAAAAGAGCAATGAGAAAAAAAAAATGAAGTAACGATGGCAGAAAACATCCCCAAATTAGTGGAAGACATAAGCTTACAGATCCAATGAGCTCAGCCAAATCTCAAATGAAGAAATTAAAAAAAAAAAAAAATCTACAACTAGAAACATTATAGTCAATTGACTAAAAACCAAGATAAACAAAAATTATTGAAAGCAGTCAGATAAAACTGATCCATTTCTTATGAGGTAACAAAAATTCAAAGGACTTCAAATTTCTCATCAGAAACCATGGAGGCAACACAATATCATTAAAGTTATTAAATACTCATCAACCTAGAATTCTATACTCAATGAAAATAAGCTTTAGGAATGAAGCTGCAATAAAGACTTTCTCAGAAGAATGTCTAATAAAAGAATTCTCATCAGAAGACTGACTCTAAAATAAATGAAAGAAAATTATTCAGAGAGAAAGGAAACAATTCCAAGGAGTAACTTGGAACATCAGGGAAGAAAAGAAAGCAACAAAAGTAAATAAATATCTGTGTTAATATAATAAACTATTTCTCTCTCTCTCTCTCTCTCTCTCTCTCTCTCTCTCTCTCTCTCTCTCTCGATGGAGTCTCACTCTGTCACTCAGGTTGGAGTGCAGTGGCACGATCTGGGCTCACTGCAACCTCCATCTCCCGGGTTCAAGCGATTCTCCTGCCTCAGCCTCCTGAGTAGCTGGAATTATAGTGCTCACCACCAAGCTTGGCTAATTTCTGTATGTTTAGTAGAGATGGGGTTTCACTATGTTGGTCAGCCTGGTCTTGAACTCCTGACCTTGTGATCCATCTGCCTCAGCCTCCCAAAGTGCTGAGGTTACAGGAGTGAGCCACTGCACCTGGCCTTTTTCTCTTTTTAAGTTTATTAAAATGTGTGCTTTTTCCTACTTTTTTGAGGAACCTCCATACTATTTTCCATAGTAGCTACACTAATTTACATACCCACTAGCAGTGTACCAGGTCTATACACAATGGATTATTACTCATCCTGTTTTCATATTTTCACCAGAATCTATTTTTTCTTTTTGACAAATTCCATTTTTACTGGAAGGGGATAATAACTCTTTGAATTTATTTACCATACTCTGATGATTAGTACTGTTGAGAATTTTTTTATATACTTTTTGGCCATTTTTGAGTCTTCTTTTAAGAAAATGTACATTCACATATTTTCCCCATTTGATTAGCCCAAATTGATGGCTTATTTTGCTACTCAGTTGTTTTCAGTCCCTTTTGTATTCTGATTATGAATCCCAGCAATATATCTTGAGTCACATAATTCTGGTTATTAATAATTCAGACCAATAATTTGAAACTATTTTCTCTTAATTTGTAAGCTGTCTGTTTGCTTTATTGATTTCTTTCTTTGCTTTGCAGAAGCTGTTTAGCTTGATATAATTACATAAGTTTATATTTGTTTCTGTTGCCTGTACTTTTGAGATTACACCTGAAAAATATTTGCCCAGACCAACGTACTGAAGTAATTCCTCAAAGTTTTCTTTCAGTAGTTTTATAGTTTCAGGTCTTAGATGTAAGTATTGAATTCATTTTTATTTGATGTTTTTATATGGTGAAAGATAGGAGTCTAGTTTCATTCTTCTGCATATGCTTATTCAATTTTCCCAGCACCATTTATTGAAGAGACTACTTTCCCCAATGTATGTTCCTGGCACTTTTGTCAAAAACCAGTTGGCTGTTAAGAGTGTAGATTTATATCTCAGCTCTTTATTTTGTTCCATTGTTTCATGGGTCTGTTTCTATGCCAGTACCATGTTTTGGTTACTATAGCTTTGTAGTATATTTTAAAGTCAGATAGTGTGATGCCTTCAGCTTAGTTCATTTTGTACAGGATTGCTTTGGCTAATCAGTCTTTTTTGGTTCCATAAAATTTTTAAATTGTTTTTTTTTCTTTTTCCATGAAGAACGTCATTGGTATTTTGATAGAGATTGTATTGAACTTATAAATTGCATTAGGTCATATGATTATTTAAAAAATATTGTTTCAATCCATGAACATGGGATATTTTTGCATTCTCTTGAATTTATTATATCAATGTCTTATAATTTGCATTTCAAAAATCTTTAACTCATTTGGTTAAATTTACTTCTGCTTTTCTTTTTCTTTTGAAATGGAGTCTCACTCTGTCGCCCAGGCTTGAATGTGGTGGTGCAGTTTCAGCTCACTGCAATGTCTATCTCCTGGGTTCAAGTGATTGTCCTGCCTCAGCCTCCAGCATAGCTGGTGTTACAGGCACGCACCACCATGCCTGGCTAATTTTTGTATTTTTAGTAGAGACAGGGTTTCACCATGTTTGGCCAGACTGGTCTCAAACTCCTGATCTCAAATGATCCACCTGCCTCAGCCTCCCAGAGTGCTGGGATTATAGGTGTAAGCCACTGCATGCAGCCAATTTATGGGTATTTTTTATTTGTGTAGTTATTATAAATGGGATTGAGTTCTGGGTTTCTTTTTCAATATGTTAAGGATGTATCAGAACTCTCATACTTATTGCAGCACTATTCATAAAGTCAATAAATAAAATCAACCTAAATGTTCATCAACATATGAATAAAGAAAATGTGGTGTATATACATAATGGAATATTACTGGGTCACAAAAAGAATGAAATCCTGACGTTTACTGCAACATGGATAAAACTGGCAGTCATTATGTTAAGTGAAGTAAGGAACATAAAGACAAATATCACATGTTTTTGCCCATATGTGGGAACTAAAAAAGTGTATCACATGGAGGTAGAGAGCAGACTGGTGGTTAACTAAGTCTGGGAAGGATTTGGATAGGTGAGAGGTGAGGGGAGACGAAGACAGGTTGATTATTGGGTACAAAAATACAGTTAGACAGAAGGAATAAGATCTAGTGTTAGGTAGATCAATAGGATAACTATATTTAACAATAATTTATTGTGTATTTCAAAACAGCTAGAAGAATTCAAATGTTCTCAACATAAGGAAAATATAAATGTTTGAGGTGATGGATATACAAATCACTCTGATTAGATCATTACATTTATATGTTGGTGAGGGCTTTAGGCTGTTTCACTCATGGTGGAAGGCAAAGAGGAACCACCCTGCCCAGATAACATGGTGAGAGCAGAGAGAGGGTGAGGTGGTGCCAGGCTCTTTTTAGCGACCATCCTCAGGGAACTATCAAGGGGACTAATGTAGCAAGAACCCATTCATTACCATGAAGATGACACAAAACCATTCATGAGGGATTTTTGCCCATGATGCAAACACTTCCCAATAGGCTCTGTCTTCAACACTGGGGATCACATTTCAACATGAGACTTGATGGGGTCAAAAAAGTATATATCCAAACTGTAGCAGTAACCTTTGAGCCTGGCTTTTTTTACCCAGCATAATGTCTTTGATATTCATTCAAGTTGTGCACATATGCATAATTCATTTTTTTATTACTGAGTGGTATTCTAGTGTATGAATGTACCAAAGTTGTTTATTTAGTTACATATTGAAGGGCAATATATTTATACTTAACTTTTACAGTCTACTCAGAATTAAGATTTTACCACTTTGAGGGCAATCTAAAAATATCACCAACATATGGGTCTATATATCCCTCCTCTTTATGTTTCGATTTTCAAATATATTGCATATATATCATTGAAAATTCCACCAGATCATCCTTTTTGCTTTCAGTAATCATATATATTTTTATTGATACATAATGATTCTGTGTGTATATTTGGGAGTTCATTTAATCTGCATGCTGGCTCCCCTTTGCCTTCCACTATGAGTGGAAGCAGCCAGAAGCCCTCACTGGAAGCAAATGTCATGTCCATGATTCTTGTACAGCCTGCAAAACCATGAGCCAAGTAATCCTCTTTTTATTACAAATTACCCAGCTGCAAGTATTGCCTTATAACTGGACAAAAACTAAAGGAGTTACATTCTGTATTATCCATTTATATAACACTCTTGAAATGACAAAATTATAGACAGAGAACAGCTCTGTCATTCCCCCATGGTGGCGATGAGGGGATAGATTGGGTGTGACTGTAAAGAGGTAACACAAAGGAAATCTTTGCATTGATAGAATATTGAGTGCAATGATGTCTACACAATATCTACACATAAAATGACATAGAATTATATACATATACATGTGCTTTATCAATATCAAATTATTGGTTTTGATATTGTACTATAATTATGTAAGATGCTAACATTACAGAGAACTGGATGTACAGTCGTCCTTAAAGAAACATATCTTTGAAAGTGAATGTCCATCATAGTTTCAAAATACACACACACACACACACACACACATATGTGAAATCTAAAAAATATAAAATTAACATTAAAGACATTAAAATATTGGGGGATCTGGCAAGATGGCCAAATAGAAACAGCTCTGGTCTGCAGCTCCCAGACAGACAAACATGGAAGGTGGCTGATTTCCACATTTCCAACTGAGGTACTCTGTTCATCTCATCTACCCAAGAGAAGCCATGAGGGACTGCGCTATCCAGCCCAGACACTATGCTTTTTCCAAAGCTTTTTGCTACCTGAAGACAAGTAGATTCCCTCTCGTGCCTATACCAGCAGAGCCCTGGGTTTCAAGCACAAAACTGGGTAGCTATTTGGGCAGACACTGAGATAGCTGCATGAGTATTTTCTCATACCCCAGTGATGCCTGGAACCCCAGTGAGACAGAATTGTTTACTCCCCCACAAAGGGGGCTGAAGCCAGGGAGCCAGTAGTTTCACTCAGAGGGTCCCACTACCATGGAGCCCAGCAAGCTAAGAAGTACTGGCTTGAAATTGTCATTGCCAGCACAGCATTCTGAATTCAAACTGGGATGATCAAGCTTGATCCGGGGAGGAACATCTGTCATTACTGAGGCCTGAGTAGGTGGTTTTCTTCTGACAGTGCTAAGGAAGCCTGGGAGTTTGAACAAGGTGGAACTCAACACAGTGCTGCAAAGCAGCTGTGGCCAGCCTGGTCTCTAGATTCCTCCTCACTGAGCAGGGCATCTCTGAAAGAAAGGCAGCAATCCCAGTCAGGGGCTTATAGATAAAGCTCCCATCTCCCTGGGACAGAACATCTGGGGGAAGGTGCAGCTATGGGAACAGCTTCAGTGGACTTAAATGTTCCTGCCTGCTGTCTCTGAAGAAAGTAGCTAATCCTGATGAAGAAGGTTCTCTCAGCACAGACTTGAGCTCTGCTAAGGGACAGATTGCCTCCTCAAGTGGGTCCCTGATCCCGGGCCTCCTGACTTGGAGAGATCCTATAGGAGTTGACAGACACCTCATAAAGGAGAGCTCCACCTGGCACCAGGCTGGTGCCAGTCTGGGATGAAGCTTCTGGAGGAAGAAGCAGGCAGAAATATTTGCTGTTCTGCAGCCTCTGCTGGTGATTCACAGGCAAACAGGGTCTGAAGTAGATCTCTGGCAAACTGCAGCAGACCTGCAGAAGAGAGGCCTGTTGGAACAAAAACAAAAACAAAGCAGAGAAATAACATCAACATGCACAGAAAGGATCTCCCACAAAAACCCCATCTTTCAGGTCATCAGTCTCCAAAATCAAAGGTAGATATAACCATGAAGATGAGGAAAAATGAGCACAAAGATGCTGAAAATTCCAAAAAACAGAATGCCTTGTCTCTGCCAAATGATCGCAACTCCACTCCAGCAAGGGCACAAATGGGATAGAGAATGAGTTTAACAAATTCACAGAAGTAGGACAAAGAAAGTGGGTAATAACATACTCCTCTGAGCTAAAGGAACATGTTCTAATGCAATGCAAAGAAGCTGAAAACCTTAATAAAAAGTTACAGAAACTGCTAACTAGAATAACCAGTTTAGAGAAGAACGTAAAGGACCTGATTGAGCTGGAAAACACAGCACAAGTACTTCATGAACATATACAATTATCAATAGCTGAATTGATGAAGTGGAAGAAAGAATATCAGAGATTGAAGATCAACTTACTGAAATAAGTTTTGAAGATAAGATAACATTAGAAAAAGAGAGTAAAAAGGAATGAACAAAGCCTGCAAGAAATATGATACTATATGAAAAGGCCAAACCTACAATTGATTGGTGTCTCTGAAAGTGAAGGGGAGAAATGAACCAAGTTAGTAAACACACCTCAGAATATTATCCAGGAGATTCAAATTCAGGAAATATAGAGAACACCACAAAAATACTCTTCAAGAAGAGCAACCCCAAAACACTTAATTGTCAGATTCTCCAAGATTGAAACAATGGAGAAAAAGGTTAATGGCAGCCAGAGAGAATGATCAGTTTACCTACAAAGGGAAGCTCATCAGACTAACAGGGGATCTCTCTGCAGAAACTCTACAAGCCAGAAGAGAGCAGGGGCCAATATTCAACATTCTTAAAGAAAAGAATTTTCAACCCAGAATTTCATATCCAGCCAAACTAAGCTTCATAAGTGAAAGAGAAATAATATCTTGTACAGACAAGCAAATGGTAAGGAATTTTGTCACCAGGCCTTCCTCAGAAAAGTTCCTGAAGAAAGCACTAAATATGGAAAAGGAAAACCAGTAACAGCCACTGAAAAAACACACCAAAATATAAAGACCAACCACACTATTAATAAATTTCATCAACTAATGTGCAAAATAACCAGCTAGCCTCATGATGACAGGATCAAATTAACACAAAACAATATTAACCTTAAATGTAAATGGATTAAATGCCCTAATTAAAAGACAAAGGCTGCAAATTGAATAAAGAGTCAAGATCCATTGGTGTGCTGTATTCAAAAGACCCACCATGTGTACAAAGACAAATAGTCTCAAAATACAGAGATATTCACCAAAATAAAAAGATATTTTGCAAATAAAAGCAGGGGTTGCAATCCTAGTCTCTGACAAAACAGAGTTTAGATTAACAAAGATCCAAAAAGACAAAGAAGGGCATTACATAATGGTAAAGGGATCAATGCAACAAGAAAAACTAACTAACCTAAATATGTATGCACCCAACAAAGGAGCACTCAGATTCATAAAACAAGTTCTTAGAGACCTACAAAGATACATAGACTCCCACACAATAATAGTGAGAGACTTTAACACTTCACTGCCAATATTAGACAGATCAACAAGACAGAAAATTAACAAGGATATTCAGTACTTGAACTCAGCTCTGGACCAAGTGGATCCAACAGACATCTACAAAACTCTCCACCCCAAATCAACAGAATATACTTTCTCCTCAGCACAACATAGCATTTATTCTAAAATTGACTGCATAATTGTAAGTAAAGCACATCTCAGTAAATGCAAAAAAAAGTAAAAAAAAAAAAAATGCCAAAAAAAAATTCCCAGATCATAGTGCAATAAAATTAGAATTCAGTATTAAGAAACTTAATCAAAACCATGAAACTACATGGAAACAAAGCAACCTGCTCCTGAATCACTGCTGGGTAAATAACAAAACTAAGGCAGAAATAACAAAATTTTTTGAAATCATTGAGAACAAAAAGACAATGTACAAGAATCTCTGGGACATAGCTAAAATAGTGTTAAAGGAGAAATTCATAGCACTAAATCTGAAAATGGGAAAGATCTAATATCAACACCCTAACATCACAATTAAAAGAACTAGAGAAGCAAGAACAAACAAATTCAAAAGCTAGCAGAAGACAATAAATAATTGAGATCAGATCAAAACTGAAGGAGATAGAGACACGAAAATCTTTTCAAAAAATCAAGGAATCCAGTAGCTCATTTTTTGAAAACATTAACAAAATAGATGGCTAGCCAGACTAATAATGAAGAAAAGAGAGAAGATTCAAATAGACAAATGATAAAGGGGATAGCATCACTGATCCCACAGAAATAGAAACTACTATGAGAAAATACTATGAACATCACTACACAAATAAACTAAAAAAATCTAGGAAAAAAATGAATAAATTCCTGGACACATACACAATCTGAAGACTAAAGTAAGATGAAGTCAAATACCTGAATAGACCAACAAGTTCTAAAATTGAGGCAGTAATTTATAGCCTACCAACCAAAAAAAGTCCAGGACTAGACGAATTCACAGCCAAATTCTACCAGAGGTACAAAAAGGTGCTGGTATCATTCTTTCTGAAACTATTCCAAACAATAGAAAAAGAGGGACTCCTCCCTAACTCATTTTATGAGGCCAGCATTATCCTGATACCAAAGCCTGGCAGACACACACACACACACACACACACACACACACACACACACACACACAATTTTAGGCCAATATCCATGATAAACATCCATACAAAAATCCTCAGTAAAATAAAATACTGGCAAACCAAATTCATCAGCATTACAAAAATGTATCCACCATGATCAAGTCTGCTTCATCCCTGGGATATAAGACTAGTTCAACACATATAAATCAATAAACATAATCCATCACATAAACAGAACCAATGACAAAGACACAAGATTATCTCAATAGATGCAGAAAAGACCTTCGATAAAATTCAACACTACTTCATGCTAAAAACTCTCAATAAACTAGATATTGATGGAACATATTTCAAAATAATAAGAGCTATTTATGACAAACCTGTAGCCAAAAAAAGATCAAAAGCTGAAAGCATTCCCTTTGAAAACTGGCACAAGACAAGCATGCCCTCTCTTACTTCTCCTATTCAACACAATATTGGAAATTCTGGCCAGGGCAATCAGGCAAGAGAAAGAAGTGCAGGGTATTCAAATAGAAAGAGAGGAAGTCAGATTGTCTCTGTTTTCATATTACATGATTTTATATTTAGAAAACCCTATCGTCTTTGCCCCAAAACTCCTTAACCTGATAAGTAACTTAAGCAAAGTCTCAGGATACAAAATCAATGTGCAAAATTCACAAGCATCTTATACACCAATAACAAGCAAACAGCCAAATCACTAGTGAACTATCATTTACAATTGCTACAAAGAAAATAAAATACCTAGGAATACAACTCACAAGTTATGTGAATGATCTCTTCAAGGAGAACTACAAATCAATGTTCAAGAAAGTAAGAGAGGACACAAATGGAAAAAAAGAATTCATGCTCATGAATAGGAAGAATCAATATTGTGAAAATGGTCATACTGCACAA